>NW_021703777.1:64477253-64574026 GCF_005190385.1 Monodon monoceros | reverse complement strand
AAAGAAAGAAAGAAAGAAAGAAAGAAAGAAAGAAAGAAAGAAAGAAAAGAAAAAGAACAAAAAATACTCAAGTATTCTTTGCCTTGTTGACATTTGCACTAATAGTACAAAAATAATGGTGGGTAAAAGTGCTGGTACCTTAACACAGATCAAGGAGAGAGGCTCCAAACTGTGATAACATTGCGTTTTTGAGCACTGTGCTATGTACTCACAGTTGGAATTTTTTAAAAAGCCAGTTTCACTTAAGAGTGCTCTCGATGAAGCAGTGAAAATTATTAATCTTACAAAATCTCAAAGCTTAAATAAATGTCTCTTTAATATTCTGTGTAACAAAATAGGAACTGTGCATAAAGTGCTTCTGCTATATACTAAAGTACAATGGTTATTTTGAGGAAAAGAACTTGTGCAAGTATTTGAGTCATAAACTGAATTGTTCCTCTCATGCAATATCATTGTTACTTGAAAAAATTTCAGATAGAGAAATTATAATTAAAACTTGGGTATTTGGCAAACATTTTCTCAAAAATGAACAAAGTGAGCCTGTTTCTTCCAGGAAAACAACTTACATGTTTATTGCCAAGGATAAAATTCTGGCTTTTAAATTAAAATTCAGATTTTGGAAAACTTGTATCTGCCACTGCCAGATTCTCTATACTTAAAGACGTTTCTGATGACATCTACGGCAACATTAAATATGTGATTTTTTCTTTGAATTGTACAATGAAATGTGTCAACGTTTGGAAGATCTGCATACCTCAGTGAGCCAATGTTGTCCAAATGACCCATGCATGATGTAAGGAAATCAGGCATAGGCAAAAGATCCATGCAAAATGCAGGATAGACAAGTGGATTTTAATGTAAAAGAGTACAGAAAGCTCATTGATATGCTTTCCAATTCCACATTACAAATTACCTTTAAGAAATTACTACTTGTAGAGTCAAGGTATGGTATCAAAACACAACGTCTGCAAACATGAAAAGGCGATCAAAATATTCCTCCCTTTTCCAACTATGTATCTGCATGAGGCTGGATTTTCTTCAAATATTACTTCAACCGAAACAACATATGGCAGCATATTGAATGAGGAGGCAAACACAAGAACCCAGCTGTTTTCTCTTCAGGGAGACATTAAAGAGATTTGCAAAAATATAAACCAATGCCATTCTCACTTTTCTGTTTGTTTGTTTTGGAAATACAGTTCTTCTTCATAAAATACATTATTTATGTTAGCTTGTAACAGGCTTGTTATTTATTTATTTTTTTTTTATTTTTTAGCGGTACGCGGGCCTCTCACTGTTGTGGCCTCTCCCGTTGCGGAGCACAGGCTCTGGACGCGCAGGCTCAGCGGCCATGGCTCACGGGCCCAGCCGCTCTGCGGCATGTGGGATCTTCCCGGACCGGGGCACGAACCCGCGTCCCCTGCATCGGCAGGCGCACTCTCAACCACTGCGCCACCAGGGAAGCCCGGCTTGTTATTATTTTTAAAGGAATTGATAAATAAATATTTTAAACTATTCTCAGTTTTAATTTCTACTATAGTAAATACTAATATTTACTGATTTAAGGATGTCACATCCTAAAAAGAAAGCTCATTATTTTCTACTGTCTTTTCCCCTTCTCATGCAACATAGGTCCTTTAAATCAGAGCTTCTCAAAATTTAATGTGCATGTGGATTACCTGGGGCTCTTGTTAAATGCAGATGCTAATTAACTAGGTTTGGGGATAGGGCCTGAATATTCTGTATGCCTAATAAGTTGTCAGGTGATACCAGCGCTGCTGGCCAGTGGACCACATTCTGAGTGGCATCTGGACTGGATCACTCAACAACTTCTAGACTGCAGTGTGTATGGGAAATAAACCATCTTGTTTGAGTCACTGTATTTGTGGATTCTCACCTTAATCTGAATACTAAGTAATATAACTCATAAATCTACATCTCCAGCCAAATTTCTCTCCTTTGCTTGCTGCCCATACAGTCAACTGCGTATTGGACATCTCTACTTGTATTGAATATATCTCATCTGCAAATATAATTCAACATGTCTAAAACTGATATGAAGATTTTTACCCCACTGTCTGTTCTGCAGTCTGTATACCATACTGTTGTGTGATACTATCATTCTTCCAATTGAACAAGACAGAAACTTGGAGTCTATCACAGCTTTCCCTCGTCCCTGGCACATCAAATCAGCCACCAAGTCCTAATGATTTTATATATATGCCTTCCTCTACCGCCTAGGTTGCAACTACTATTATCTCTAGTCATGATTTATCTCATTCTGAACCAAAAATTTGATCTCCTTAAAGTTATTTCATGGTTTCCACTGTCTTCAAGATAAAGCTTTTATAGGACACATGCATTTATTTTAGCTTTGTGGCCCTAATTAGCCGTTCAGCCTCATCCAGCATGAATCGTTTCCTTACAGGCTACATTTCAGTTTTGCTGAACTACTTGCATTTGCCTCTGTGCTTTTGTACATGCTTATATCCCTGCCTAGAATGTTTTTCCCTCCCTTCCACCTGGTCTCACAATTCAACTAAAACTTTATCTCCCCCGACTTTCCCTGTGTGTTAAGTGTGCCTACTTTGTGATCCCTGAAGACTCTACTTCCCTCTACCATGGCTCTTATCACCCTGAATTTAGTTGTTTATTCATTACATTGTTTATTCATTAAATGTCTACCCCCCTTCTAAGACTGAAAAATTCTTGATGGCAAGAACCACATCTTACTCCTAATGGTATCTCCAGCTCAGTCCTTTGAACGTAGCTCAGAAGTATACTCATCTCTACAATGAAGTAGTTGACATCAGAAAAAGAGAAATGAACATTTACAAGGATATAATTATGATTATTTCATTTAATCCTCCTGATTACCCTGTAACATTGGGCATTATTATTTCAGAGGAAGAAACTGAGGTTGAGAAAGGTGACTTGTCAAGGGCATCAGCTGGTGAACAGTTGAGCTGGGATCCAACTTAAGACTGTCCTTCTCCAAAACCTACATCTGATCCACTTCACATTTCCTCTCCAGTGCTTCCCAGTCAGAGAGAAATCAGAGTTTGTGGGGAAGGGGAATCCAGAGCCTTGAGACAGGCTATGATGCTAGGATTCTGACTGGGACAAATCACCAAGGGAACTCAGCAAACAGCAGTAGACCAACTTAGCATGTCAGAGGCGATCTACTGACTTGCAGCTCTTTAGAGTCCCCAGGTAAGGTAGATGACTGGCTCCAGAACCTCATTCAAGGTTAAAAATCTCTGGTGGAGGGTTATGTCCTTCCAGTCACAAACGTTAAGGCAGAATTTCTCATTCAGGGTGTTTCCATGCCATGTTTACCCTACACGCCTAAGCCTAAGGGACAGCTGGCTGGGGCTCAGGGCAGCCAGTGCCACTGGGCCAATGGCCTCCAGTCCTGTGTAGCTGTCAACCCAGTGTGTCCTTTACAAACAGCATAATTTTCTATGTATATCTACAACTATGTAAAAAAAAGGATGGGACATGCTGAAGAGATATGAACAAAAAGGAATCAAATCCTGAAGTCATCAAAGAGGGTGGAAATGGTCTCCAGGAGCAGCTAATTTAAAGATGGTAGATTGGGACCACGGCATGGGCTTCAGATGAGAAGCAGCAGGAATAGGGTCGTATAGATCAACGGTGTGGAAGTTGAACAGGCTCAGTTCCCTTAGCAAGAGAAGTGGGAAGAGGGTAAGACACAAGACAGAGAAGGGCAAAGATCATTCAGGGCCACATAGCCCATTGTTAGAACCTTTGCTTTTCTTCTGAGATGAAAGGGATTTTGAACAGAGCAATGGTATGGTCTATGTTTTAAAAGGCTATCACCCAGGTTGTGGTGAAGAGAACAACAGACTTTAGAGAGGCAAGGGAAGCAGAGAGACAGGTGAAAACAATCTCAATGATCCAAGCAAGAAAAAATGGGGCTTAGACTGACATAGGCACATTGGAGTTGGTGTGAATTGGTTGAATGTGGAAATATTTTGAAGCTAAAGTCTGCACAGTTTACTGATGGACTGAATATGAAGTATGAGAGAAACAGAAGAGTCTAGAATTATTTCAAGGTTTTTGAAGAGGTTCTGAGTAGGAAGAGGTGTTTCAAAGGAGATAACAGAGAAGGCAGAATTGGAGTGAAATGTATGAATAGGACAGATACAAATATTCCAGAAAGGGGGATGGGTGTCTGAGCTCAGGACAGGCAGAAAGGGACCAAAATGAATGGCAGGATTCTGGAGAGAGCAAAATAATGTCATAGACAAGAAAGTTGGAAGAATGTATCAGAAGACAATAGAATAAGCAGACGTAAGGTAGCACAATGAGGCTGATCTCAAAGTATGAAAGTGTTTCCTAAAATTTATCCCTCTCAGGGGCACTTGGAACTTGCTGGCATTCTGTGTCTGTGGAGCAAACGATTCCCTGGCACTGGGAAATGGTGAAATCCTCAGCGGAAGTAAAGACAGATTCTACAAACTTCCTCTCCCACTGAAAATGCCCATGAGAGAAAACCTGTAGTAGAATCACACAATGAAATAGTACACAGCAGTGAGAATGACCTCCAATTTCATAAAACAACAATATGGATGAATCTCACAAATAAAATGTTGAATGAAAGAATCCATAACAAAGAACACATTATACAATTCCATTTATGTAAAATACAAAAGCCAGGGAAAACTATCTATGTTTTTAGAAGTTCCTACCCCTTGAAAGGAGGGAGTAACAGGGAGGAAGAAAAAGCAGGGCTTCCAGGGTTGCTGGTCATATTGTATTTCTTGACCTGGGTGCTGATGACACAGATGTTTTCAGTTAGGAAAAATTCATTGAGTTGTACTTTTCTACAGTATTATATTTTACTTCAATAAAAACTTTTTAAAATGCCATTATACCGGGCCACATTTCCTGCATCCTGGGAAGAACAGAGCTATCTACTTAGAGTTCTCATTACAAATTAGCATTTACCCAAAGCAAGAGCAGGAAAATATAAGAAGCTTACAGGAGTTATCAAATTATCTAATTTGACTGCTCTTACCTTCAGCTATGGGTAAAGGCTAGGGCCTTGATTTCAGAGAAAGATGGAAAGAACAACTTTTAAAGGCTGTTCATTTTAAAACACACATATGTTTTAGGGGGGATAGAAACTTTTTTTGTAATGTTTTTTCCCCATCTCTTGGGAAATGATGTTACGCTGTGCTTTCAAATAGAACTGCCAAGTTTAAGAGGCCCTTTTCTGTACACAGGCCAGCTGGGCCATAAGTTGCATGAAACGAGGGACAAGCTACTTCTTCAGAGAGCAGAACAGAATACCACAGGGAGTTGGGGACCGTGTATCTAACAAAATCTCCAGCCATTTGTCTTTATCTGGCCACCTTTAATGATTTAAGAGCCCTCTCTGCCATGTTATCATCAATCAATTACAATGATTGAGCAGTATCTAAAAAAACCAGAGTTTTTAAAATGCAACTATCCGTGACCTAAATTTCCTGCTGGTTCTGTTGGCCCCAGGTTAGGCCAGTTTGTCTATCATCAAGGGAGCCAATAAAAATAATAAAAACAGGTCAATGCTGGGCTTTCTGAAGCCTGTATAAGAATATTCACACTCCTCCAATCAGCGCCAAGTCAACGTGTCCACTCTTTGCTTGAGCTCTTGATAAATTCTGTTCTTACCAACAAAATATCCCATAGAATGTATACATCATCTAAAAATCCATTTTTTTCTTCCTTGCTTGCTTGCTTTTTAATCTGGCTAAGCAACAATTTAACAGCTCTTAACAGGCAACTGAAAATGATGTCATTTTGTTGACTCCAGGAAAGGAGTTACATTTTGACAGATTAGGGGATACATGAGAAGATGAAAATATAAATTTTAGCTATCTTAATGGAGAATGGGATACTGCACTTCAAAGCCTGTGAGAGAATTTGAATTCCAGGATCCATAGTGCAAAGCAAAGACTACTGAATGGGGAGGAGACAGAAAAATGTAGGGCAGAGTGGGAGGGAGATGCAAGAGAAAAGGGATATGGGGATATATGTATACCTATAGCTGATTCACTTTGTTATAAAGCAGAAACTAACACACCCTTGTAAAGCAATTATACTCCAATAAAGATTTAAAAAAAAAAAAGAGTGCAGTGCAGGCATGGGTAAAAGAGGCCAGCTTAGAAGTTGCCTGTGAAAACCACAACAATTATCTTAAGTATTATTTCAAAACATTTTGTATCACTTGACAGGAAGTAAGAAGGAAAGGGCGATGCACTGTCCAAGGCCTCAAGCCCCCTTAGGAAAGTGACCAGCAACACAAAAATTCTACTCAGTAACAAAGCACCATTCCTCACATGTACCACCTGCCTGCAGAAGCCCGTGAGCTGGGTGGCAACCCCCTGACCATAATCTCAGGAGGCTGGGCCATCTTATTCAGAAGCAAGTCTGGAACACTCTCTGCTCCAGAAGAGAAGTTTGGACAAACTCCAGAAGATGCCTAAATGCCAGATTGGAGACACCCAGGCACAATCGTGAAGGCAGCCAACTTGACTTGAGTGGTCTCTCCTTTCCTTTCTCTGACTTTGCCCCTCCCTTTCTCCACCAAGTACTCAGAACTCACTGGCTTCTTCCTAGCACCAGTGAATGAGCCATTCCTCCTCTAAGAAATGAATGACTGATGGCCGAACTCTTCCAGGAGAATTCTGCATTTAAAAGAGGAGAAGAAAGACAGAATCTAAGAGGAAGTGAGATGACTCTTTAATGATTAAGTTTCTGGTTCAGTGGTAGCTAGGCAGCAACCACCTGTCATAGAAAGTCTTTCTAGAGCTCCTCAAATAACATTTTACAGAAGTTAACTAAATGCCCTAGTACAGATTCAGAAGTAAGTATCTCATTTCCTTAAAGAGACAGTATGAAAGGGTGTGATTTAAGTCCCACTCTACCACTTAAAAGGCATTTAACATCTCTAGGCTTCAAGGTCTCGGTAAAAAGGAGGATAATACCACGTCCCTCACCAGACTTTTAGCTCGGACTCAGACTTTCATGGAATATCAGTGAGATGAGCAGTTTATAAACTATAAAGCAGTTTGTACTTGCTTTACTACTATATTTATTACTACTTTACCACATTCTTCACCAAAGCCATATTTCTATTCAGACAGAGGCCTGGGGTCCCAGATGTACTTACGCACCTCCAAAGATTCAGCAGCGCACTGCCCTCCGCCACCTGGACTTGGCCACTTGTTGAGCGGTGTGCTTACGCCACTGCTACACTGCCTCATGTCCACACTGTCAACGCTCTCGGGCTCCCTGGGCACAACTTGATGGCTCCCTCATCCCTACCTAGTGGAGGCCACACCAGCAACATGCCCACATCCAACCCAACTAGTCCCATGGAGGCTCTGGCCTCCCTCTTGGTCACCCTGAGAACACCACCTGAAAGAAAGGGCAGTTAACCCTCCTTATAATAAACTTTAAGACCAATGAAAGGCAGGGGGACTGGACAGAAGTGGCATAAAGTCTTAACCTAGCTCCTCCCCTGCAAACAATTACAAGCAGCAAGAGTGCTACATACAGCTACAAGCAGCTGTGTTTCTTGGGAGGCAACGGCCAGCTCAGTAATGCACCCTCTCGTATCTGCTTTACTTCCTTCCTTGACTCATTTTCCTTTTCTCCTCAGTATTGCTGCTCTGCAATTCCACGTTCTTCCCCTTTTAAAGCATTTTCATACAACTTTTGCCTCAGACTGTTTCCTAGGAAAAGAAGACAAAGATAATTAGAGAGGCCGCAAAGATGAATTAGGCAAAAGAGGGTCTTGATATTGCTCAAGTGTTAGGGGGGGAGGGAGGGAGGGAGAGAGAGAGAGGGAGAGAGGGAGGGAGGGAGAGAGGGAGGGAGGGAGGGGGGGGGAGGGAGGGAGGGAGGGAGGGAGGGAGAGAGAGGGATGTGGCCACAAGTGTATATTTATAAAATTTTTGGAGGAGAAAGTCCTTGAGGAAAGGGGAAATCTCTGCCTTTGCTTCTGTAATCAATGAAAAATAAACAGTAACCAGTGTGATGAAAAAAAGGATCTAATTGTTACTTTAAGACTGATGGCATTTTAGTCCGGGGGAGCTTTGGAGTGCAAAGAAGTCTACACTCCTTGCACTGACGTGTAAGGCTCTCCAGGATCAGGTTTGCCTCCCTCCCCACCTTGACCTAGTACCACTCCTCTTCCCCCACCCCCTTCCTTCAGTCTGTTCTGGCCACGCTGGTCACCACCATTCAGTTCTTTTCAAGAGTCAGATCTGTGAACAATCTGAGTAGAAAACTCAATGTTAGACAAGTGCTATGAAGTACATGGTACCCAAGGAAATAACAGTGATTATTTTGGACCTGCTCTATCCAATACGGTAGCTGTTAACCACATGTAGCTGGTGAATGTTTAAAATGTAGCTAGTCCAAATTGACCTAATTGTAAATGTAAAATATATACCATATTTTGAAGACTTATACAAAAAGGAACATATCTCATTAATAATTTATTTTATCTTATTGAGATGATAATGTTTTGGATATATTTGGTTAAATAAAGTATATTGTTAACATCATTTCACCTATTTCCTTTTATCTTTTAATGCAGCTATTACAAATTTGAAATTACATGTGTGGCTGACATCGTAGCTCACATTATATTCCTATTGCACAGTGCTGCTCTAGAGTCTACTACTTTCACCAAACCTCGAAGTTCAAAACTAGCACCAGGTATTCAACACTTATTGAGTTAGATATAATATATATCCTCACATTTAATTTTAATCCCTAAAAGTGAGATCTTATTATCTTTATTTTACTGGCAAGGAAGCTAAGGTTTAGAGATGGAGTAAATTGCCCAGAGTAGAAAATCAAGCACACAAGACTATTAGACCACAGAATGATGGACTCCCAAAGATGCCCAGGTCCTGATTCCCAGAACCTATGACTATGTTACCTTACTTGGCAAAAGGATCTTGAGATGGGGAGATTATCCTGGATTATTCATATAGGCCCAATGTAATCACAAGGGTTCTTATAAGAAGAAGGCAAAAGGGTCAAAGCTAGCAAAGACAATATGTGACAACAGAAGCATAAATAGGAGTAATGTACTTTGAAGATGGAGAAAGGGGCCATAAGCCAAGGAACGCAGGCAGCCTCTAGAAGCTGGAAAAGGCAGGGAAATGTCTTCTTTCCTGGCATCTTCAGAAAGAACGCAGTTCTGTCAACACCTTGATTTTAGCTCTGCAATACCCATTTCAACTTCTGACCTCCAGAACTGTAAGATAATAAATTTGTGCTGTTTTAACCCACTAACTGTGTGCTACTTTGCTATAGCAGCAATAGGAAAACTAATACAGAAGACCATTACTAATGCAGAGTCAGGGATTTGGAACCTGGTGAGCATTCTGGATTGTAGTCATGGTCCAGGGCTAGTAGTCAGGAAATAGTAGCAATAGTGACAATTATGATTTTAGGATATAAATTCATCCTCAAATGAAATGAGCCTATTTTAACTATAAAATGTAAAGCATGTTCATCTGATATTTTTAAAAAGACTTAGTTTTTTTAGAGCTGTTTTAGGTTTACAACAAAATTGAGAGAAAGGTACAGAGATTTCCCATATACCCCCAGCCCTGACACATGTATAGCCTCCCTCATTTTCAACACCACTTACCAAAGTGGTACTTTTTTTTAAACCAAGAATGAACCTACACTGACACATCATAATAGCCCAAAGTTCACAGTTTACCTTAGGGTTCACTCTAGGTGTTGTACGTTCTATGGGTTTGGATAAACATGTAATGTCATATACCCATCACTGTAGAATCATCCAGAGTATTTTCACTGCCCTAAAAATCCTCTGTGCTCTGCCTATTCATTTCTCCCTCTGCTCCTAACCCCTGGCCACCACTGATCTTTTTATGGTCTCCATAGTTTTGCCTTTCCCGCAATGACGTATAATTGGAATCATACGGTATGCAACCTTTTTGGACGGGCTCCTTTCACCTAGTGATAGGCATTTAAATTTCTCCATGTCTTTTCATTATTTTGAGCATGGAATAATACTCCATTGTCTGGATATACCACAGCTTATTTATCCATTCACCTACTGAAGGACATCTTCGTTGCTTCCAAATTTTGGCAGCTTTTAATAAACATCCATGGGCAGGTCTTTCTATGGACATAAGGTTTCAACTCCTTTGGGTAAATACCTAGGAGTGTGATTGCTGGATGGTATGCTAAGAGTAGTTTTAGTTTTGTAAGAAGCTGCTAAACAGTCTTTCAAAGTAGCTGTACTATTTTGCATTCCCAGCAGCAATTAATGAGAATTCTTGTTGCTCCACGTGCTTGTCAGCAGTTGGTGTTGTCAGTGTCCCAGATTCTGGCCATTCTAATAGGTGTGTACTGCTATCTCATTGTTGTCCCTGATGACATATGATGTAGAATATCTTTCCATATGCTTATTAACCATCTGTATATCTTCTTTGGTGAGGTGTCTGTTAAGGTCTTTGGCCCACTTTTTAATTGTGTTGTTTGTTTTTGTATTGTTGAATTTTAAGAGTTCTTTGTGTATTTTGGATAACAGTCTTTTATCAGATGCATCTTTTGCAAATATTTTCTCCCAGTGGCTTGTCTTCTAATTCTCTTGATACTGTCTTTACAGAACAGATGTTTTTATATTTTAATGAAATCCAGCTTATCAATTATTTCTTCCATGGATTGTGTCTTTGATATTGTAACTAAAAAAGCATCACCATACCCAAGGTCATCTAGGTTTTCTCCTATTTTACCTTCTAGGAGTTTTATCATTTTGCAGTTTACATTTAGACCTATGATCTATTTTGTTTTAATTTTTGTGGAGGTATAAAGTCTCTGTCTAGATTCATTTTTTGTTTGTGGATGTCCAATTGTTCCAGCAATTTTTTTTTTCCAGCACCATTTTTTGAAGAGACTCCATTGCTCCATTGCATTGCTATTGCTCCTTTATCAAAGATCACTTAACTATATTTATGGGGGTCTATTTCTGGGCCCTCTATTCTGTTCCATTGATCTATTTGTCTATTCTTTTACCAATACCACACTGTCTTGATTAATGGAGCTTTATAATAATACTTGAAGTCAGGTAGCATCAGTCCTCCAACTTCGTTTCTCTCCTTCAATATTGTGTTGGCTATTCTGGGTCTTCCGCTTCTCCATATAGACTTTAGAATTCGTTTGTTGATATCCATAAAATAACTTCCTGGGATTTTCATTCAATTGCACTGAATCTATAGATCAATTTGGGAAAACTGACATCTTGACAATACTGAGTCTTCTTAGCTATGAACAAGGACTATCTCTCCATTTATTTGGTTCTTTGAGTTCCTTCATCAGAGTTTTGTAGTTTTCCTTATATAAATTTTGTATATATTTTGTTAGATTATAACTAAATATTTGATTTTGGGGGTGTGTTAACATAAATGGTGTTGTGTTTTTAATTTCAAACTCCACTTTTCATCTTTGCAATGTAGGGAGGCAACTGACTATTGATACTAACCTTCTATCCTGCAACCTTGCTACAGTCACTTATTAGTTGCAGTAATTTTTTTGTCTATTCTTCCTGATTTTCTATATAGGTGATCATGTCATCTGTAAAGATAGTTTTATGTCTTCTTTCTCAATTTGAATACTTTTTATTTCCTTTTCTTCCTTTATTGCTTTAACAAGGACTTTCAGTAAAATGTTGAAAGGAGTAGTGAGGGGACATCCTTGCCTTGTATCTGATCTTAGTGGGAAAGCTTCGAGTTTCTCAACATTAGTAGAAAAGCTTCCGAAGTTTTTTAATACATAGTTCCCTTCTATTCCTACTGGGAGTTTTACCGGGAGTTTTTTGTTTTTTTTTAAATCATGAATGGGTGCTGGATTTTGTCAAATGCTTTTTCTGCATCTATTGATATGACCATATAATGTTTATGCTTTTTTTAGTCTGTTGATATGAGGGATTACATTAATTGATTTTTGAATGTTGAACCAGTCTTGCACACCTGAGATAAATCCCACTTGGTCATGGTATGTAATTCATTTAATACTCCTTTGGATTTGATTTGTTAATATTTTGTTGAGGAGTTTTGCATCTCTGTTCATGAGACATTGGTTTTAGTTTTCTTATAATATTTTTGTGTGGTTTTGGTATTACGGTAATGCTAGCCTCACAGAATGAGCTAGAAGTATTCCCTCCACTTCTATCCTTTAAAAGAAATTGTAAAGAATTGGTATAATTTCTTCCTTAAGTATTTGGTAGAATTCACCAGTGAACTAACCTGGGCATGGTGTTTTCTGTTTTGAAAGATTATTACCGATTCAATTTCTTTTAACTGTAGGACCATTCAGATCATCTATTTCTTCTTGTGTGAATTTTGGCAGATTGTGTCTTTCAAGGAATTGGGCCATTTCACCTAAGTTATCGAATTTGTAGGCAAAGAACTGTTCATAGCATTCCTTTGTTATCTTTTTAATTTCCATGGGACTTGTAGTGATGTCCCCACTCTTTCATTTCTGATATTAGTAATGTGTGTCCTCTTTCTTTTTCTTAGTTAGCCTGGCTAGCACCTTGTCAATTTTATTGATCTTTTCAAAGAATCAGCTTTTGATTTTATTGATTTTCTCTACTGATTTCCTATTTTCAATTTCACTGATATCTGCTCTAATTCCTATTTCTTTTCTTTTGCTTACTTGGGTTTAATTTGCTCTTCTTTTTCTTGTTTCCTAAGATAGGAACTTAGATTATTCATTTTAGATCTTCCTTCTTTTCTAATGTAAGCCATCAGTGCTGTAAATTCCCTCTAAGCACTGCTTTTGCTGCATCCTACAAATTTTGTTAAGTTGTTTTCATTTTTAGTTACTTCAAAATAGTTTAAAATTTCTCCTGAGATTTCTTCTTAAACCATGTGTTATTTAGAAGTTTGTTTACTCTCTATGTATTTTGGAATTTTCCAGTTATCCTTCTGTTATTAATTTCTACTTTTATTCCATTGTGGTTTGAGAGCAGATATTATATTATTTCTATTCTTTTAAATTAGTTGAGATTTGTTTTATGATCCAGTTGTGGTCTAATATTCACATGTGTGAATTTTCCATGTAAGCCTGAGAAAAATCTGTATTCTGCTATTGCTGGATGAAGTAGTCTACAGATGTCCACTATATGCAGTTGACTGATGGTATTGTAGAGTTCAGCTATGTCCTTCCTGACTTCCTGCCTGCTGGATCTGTCCATTTCTGAGAATGGTGTTGAAGTCTCCATCTATGATAGAAATTCATCTATTTCTCCTTGCAGTTCTTGCCTCATGTAGTTTAATGCTCTGTTTTTAGGCATACACATTAAGAATTATTATGTTTTCTTGGAGAATTGACCCCTTTATTATTATATAATGACTTTTATCCCTGATAACTTTCCTAGCTCTGAACTCTGCTCTGTCCGAAATTAATACAGCTACCCCTACTTTCTTTTGATTAGTGTTAGCATAATATATTTTTCTCTATCCATTTACTTTTTTTTTTTTTTTTTTATTTTTTTGGCTGCATTGGGTCTTCGTGGATGCATGCAGGCTTTCTCTAGTTGCGGTGAGCAGGGGCTACTCTTCGTTGCAGTGTGCAGGCTCCTCATTGCGGTGGCTTCTCTGGTTGTGAAGCATGGGGTCTAGGCACATGGGCCTCAGTAGTTGCAGCATGCGGGCTCAGCAGTTGCAGCACACAGGCCCTAGAGCATGCGGACTTCGGTAGTTGCGGCACATGGGCTCAGTAGTTGTGGCTCGTGGGCTCCAGAGCACAGGCTCAGTAGCTGTGGCGCACGGGCTTAGTTGCTCCACGGCATGTGGGATCTTCCCGGACCAGGGATCTAACCCATGTCCCACTGTGCCACGAGGGAAGTTCTATCCATTTACTTTTAATCTATCTGGGTCTTTACATTTAAAGTGGGTTTCTTATAAATAACGTATAGTTGGGTCATATTTCTTTTGATCCACTCTGTTAATCTCTTTTAATTGGTACATTTAGACCATTGACATTGAAAGTGATTATTGATATAGTTGGATTAGTATCTACCATATTCATAACTGTTTTTTCTTTGTTGCCTTTTATCTTTGTTCTTATTTTTGTCTTCCAATCTCTTTTTGCCTTTGTGCTTTTAACTGAACATTTTATATGATTCAATTTTCTCTTCTTTCCTAACATACCAGTTTTATAGTCTATTTTTTTTTAAGTGGTGGCCCTAGAGTTTGTGATATACACTTGCAACTGTTCCAGGTCTACTTTCAAATAACATTATGAAACTTCACAGGTAGTGAGTCCCTTATAATAATAAAAAAATAATCCTAATTCCTTTTTCTCCCATTCCTTGTATTATTGCTGTCATTCATTTCACATATATGTAAGTATACATATATATATCATAAGCATAAATATGATATATAGATAAGCATACAAATGTATTATAATGTTGCTATTATTATCTTAAACAAACTGTTCTCTATTAGATCAATTAAGAATAAGAAAAATAAAAAGTTTTTATTTTACCTAGACATTTCTTCTTTGATGTTCTTTTCTTTATGAAGATCTTAGTTTCTGACCTATACTATTTTCCCCCTCTCTAAAGAACTTCTTTTATCATTTCTTGCAAGGCAGGTCTACTGGTAACAAATTCTCTTTTGTTTGTCTGAAAAAGTCTTTATTTCCCCTTCACTTTTGAAGGATTATTTTTCAGGATACAGAATTCCAGGTTGGTGAGTTTTTTCTTTCAATACTTTAAATATTTCACTCCATTCTCTTCTTGCTTGCATAGCTTCTGAGAAGAAGCTGGATGTAATTCTTATATTTGTTTTTCTATTGATAAGATATCCCTCTGGCTTCTTTCAGAATTTTTCTCTTTATCTTTGATTTTTCTGTAATTTGAAAATAATACACCTAGGTGTTAATTTTTGGCATTTATCAGATATGCTTGGTGTTCTCTGAGCTTCCTAGATCTGTGACTGTGTGTCTGACATTAATTTGGGGAAATTCTCAGTCATTATTGATTCAAATATTTCTTCTGTTCCTTTCTTCTCCTTCTGATATTCCCATTACACTTTATGTTACACATTTTGTAGCTGTCCCACAGTCCTTGGATATTCTGTTCTGTTTTTGTTTTATTCTTTTTCCTCTTTGCTTTTCAGTTTCTGAGGATTCTATTGATATATTCACTAGCTCAGAGATTCTTTCCTCAGCCATATCCAGTTTACTAATAAGAACATCAAAGGCATTCTTCACTTCTTTTGCAGTGTTTTTTTATCTCTAGCGTTTCTTTTTGATTCTCTCCTTAGATTTCCATCCCTCTGCTTACATTGCCCACCTGTTCTTGCATTCTGTCTACTTTATCCAATGCAGCCCTTAGCATATTAACCATAGTTTTTTGAAGGTCCCAATCTGATAATTCCAACATCCCTGCCATATCTAGTTCTGATGTTACTCTGTCTCTTCAAATTGTGTTTTTTACCTTTTGGTAACCCTTGTAATTTTTTGTGATAGCTGGATATGATGTACCAGGTAAAAGGAAGTGCTATATACAGACCTTTAGTAATGTAGGGGTTGGAGAAGAATTCTGTTGTCCTATAATGAGATCTCAGAGTTTTAATAAGCAAATGCCTCTGGACTGTGAACTTCAGAAGCGTTTCTCAGTCCTTTTCTCCTCCCTTAGGTGGAACAGGATGGCTGGAGTGAGCTGGACTTGGGTATTTCCCTTTCCTATATTATTCCTGATAATACCCCAGCCGGTTAGGCTCTGTTTAACTACTTTCCCCTGAGGGTAGGCCTTCTTGAGAAGAATAGAGTGCTCTGGCATACTTTAAAATGGTTCCTTTTCCCTTTTGAAAGCCCAAGGGGAATTTTTCTCTTATATTTATTGTATGAGTATGGTCAAGTTCCTGGAGGTAAATATCCTAACACTGTAGGGGCTGTCCTATGACTGGATTTCCCTGGAGTTTTCAACTGAGTTAGTTCTTCACATTGAGCCTCCAGCAATTCGTCAATTACAGTTCCTGTTTCCCTACCCAGCACTGGTCCTTGTGGCAGTTTCCACCTGTGAGTCTCCGCTCTGAGGAGCTGCAACTCCCTGTGTTTGTCTGTCTGTCTCTCCAATCTCAAGGGCAGCAGTTTGCCCTCCCCTCTCTTGCAATCCAAGGAGGGTTGTTGATTTTTTATTCTGTTTAGCTTCTTGTTTGTTATGCTGGAGTGGAAATTTCCAAGTTGTGAAACTAGAAACCAGCAGTCTGTTTATGTGATTTTTATTATCCTGATCACAAACCATTTCATTTAAAAGGGCCCCCATGACATTCTAAGGGAATGCTTTTAAATGCCGAGCAACTCATTCTTTGGGATACCCAATTAATATTGTTACCCTTGTGCCATAAAAGGCCACATGGAAAAGCAGAAGAACAGAGACGTTTCGTCAGACAGACATGGCTACAAATCCCTGCTTTCCAACAGGCTAAGTGACCTTGGACAAGCTATGGCGACTTCGAAGAGCTTCAACAGCCACATCCAGAAAAGAAGAGCTGCTTGCAGAATTATTCTGGAGATTAATAATAAAGCATATATATATATATATATATATATATATGAGATGACAGATGTTAACTAAACTGAGTATGGTAATCATTTCACAATATATGTTAAGTCATCATTAGGCTGTACACCAAAAACTTACACAGTGCTGTATGTCAATTATATCTCAATAAAACTGGAGGGGGGAAACATAAAATTAATACAGTATATAAAGCCAGTGCTTAGCAAGTGAAGTCTATTATTATTACTATCAGTCAGTCTCAAGGCTTTTACCCTTGCTACTTTCTCTTCCTGGAACCCTTCCCCTCAGACATCTGTGTGGCTGCCCCTCACCTCCTCAGGTCTTACTTAAGTGCCACTTCTCAGGGAGTAACCTGACAAATTACAACAGTCTTCACCTAATCCCAATTTACTCCATCTCCCTTCTCTGCTTTTATATTTCTCCATAGAATTTTCACCATCTATTTCCTACATATTTTGTTTATTTGTTTACTGTCTGTCTCACCTTACTAAAATGCTCAGTGAGGCTAGGATTGTTGTCTGTTTTGTTCACTGCTATATCCCTAGTGTCTAAAATGTGTATGATATGTAGTAGGAACTCAATATTTGTTGAATGAATGGATGACTGAATAAATAGTCTCTGAAATAATCATTAAGATTATTAGTGAAATAATATTCACTAATTTTAATTATTATTAGGCAAAGTTTCTGAAAATGAGGAAGAAGGATTATGGCAACCTGAAGTAAAATAAAGTGCTTTCCCTACTCCTCACACAAATGGTGATACGTGAACACAGGAAGCAAGGTGGAGCCCATTCACCACCAAGGCAGCCAGCAATCAAGACTTGGCTTGAAGGTACTAGAAGGACCAAGGATCATATCCTGAGGATCAGAAGTTGCTGTAATATCGAAGATGCTGACAAAGAAAGACTCTCCACATACTGGATTCTTTGTAATCTAGGCCCACACAATAAGATTAAACATTTAGTGGTATTTGGGAAAAGGGGTATGTGGGGGTGAATGGAAGAAATATAATAGAAGAGTTGTGATTCTGTAAAACACTAACTTCATGGCTTTTACCCCTTATAAAAAAATAAATGTGTTGTACTATTAATCAGCTCTTCCTCTGGAAAACCTTTCTAACCTGCTCCATCTAATAATAACCCCTTTGCTTAGAATTCCTCATCCTCCTTTTCTACCTGGTAATTCCTACTTCTTCTATAATATCCAATTTATATGTCCCCCTCCTCTGAGAAGTCTTCTCAGACTGGTGAGATCCTCAGCATCACAGATATTGATGTTTCCTCCTAGGCATCCCCATAATATTTTGTATCCTCTTCTAGAACTTAGCCCACTGTACTATAATTATTTGTGTACACGACTTTCCCATTTGGCTACCATGTCCAAGGCACATGTTTCATTTATTTGTAGGTTACCATCTCCTAGTAACTGATCCAGCTGGACTTGAACAATGACAGGGGAAGCAAAACTAACTTATGAAAAATCAACCAAATATTTTGCAGCAACACTGATATGGCCAAAGTATAAATAACAGATCAAAAAATTCCAACCCTAAAACAGTGTCACATTTCAAGATATCCAACTGGCCAGTTGCTTCTAGGCATTTCCAGATGCTACTTGTAATCTGGCAAGTGAACCAAGACACTTGATTTGGGTTTTAATTTTGTTGAAAAATCATGTAAAAATTACCTGGTAACCTAGGATAAAGACAGTGCCAGATGCTAAAATTTTGCATTAATTAAACTGTCCATCAAAACCAGGAGAAGAAAGAAGAGTTTTTTCTTCTTATGAGACTAATCTCTGTAACTTGAAATGTTTACCCCAAGAAAGCACTTCATTATTTGAAATTCTCAAGATTAATAATGTCATATGTTTTATTTTCTTAACAGCACATATTGGTGGGCTATTTATTATTAAAGGGGGACCACAGTGTTCTAGAGTATTACTGTGCTAGATACTATGATAAGCTCTTTTGCTAAAATAATGCACACACACAACACAATCATTTATAAATGATAATAAACTTACATTTTAATTCATTGCTGGCTTGTAAGAAAGTAAAGAAAATCTGTTCAGGCAAACAAACTAAAGCACAGTGAGGTGGCAACCAGTGAGCTGAAACCAGACTTTGGTTAATGAGCCAACAGAAAGCTGGTGTTGCCTTGGGGAAACTAGTGGCTTTTGCATAGGAATCCAGAAATTTGGCCTTGAGCACCCTTCAAGGTGAGAGAGCTGAATCTGCATTTGCTACGTTAATTCAGGACACTCAAGTGGACTACAGCAGTCGTGGCATATTGGTAGTGTCCCTAGAGACCCTTAGCACCAAGGGAGGAGCCTAACCAAATCATCTCTGAAGGAACACACTCCTCATTCAGGCCTGCACAATTACCAAATGTTATTCTACCAGAAATGAGCTCACAACCAAAAACTATAAAACACTCAAGGAAGCAAGCCATGGATGAGTCAGCAGACACACCATTAGCAGATTCAGACCCAGTGACTTCAGAAATGAAATTATCAACTAAAGAATATAAACTGATTATATATAAAATGTTCAAAGAAATAAAAAGCGAAAATTTTTTTAAAGGTGGGAATAATAGACTATCAAAAATAACCTGAAGTGTTTTTTCTAAAAAAGGAATAAAGCAGAGTTTTTAAAAGAGAAAAACACAGTATTTGAAATTCAAATTCAAATGTTGACTCCAAATACTGAAGAGAAAAATAATGAAATAGAAGATAAATCTGAAGATATTACCATAAACATGGCAAAGAAACAAGACAAAAATATGAAAAGATGATTAAATTAGAAGGTCTAAAACAGGTCTAATTGGAGTCCCAGAGTGAAAAAAATAGAGAAGAGACATAATACTAGCAGATATAATACATGAGAATTTTTTAGAATTGAAGAAAAGCATAAATCCACAGACACAAGAAATACAATGTATACCAAGCAGGGCAAATGGAAAGAAATCCACAATTAGACACTGTAACAGTATAATGAAATTGTAAAATAATAATAATATAAACAGATACACACAAACACAAATCTGAAAAGAAATCAAAGAAAAATGGATTACAGTTAAAGGAATTGATATTACAGTGACTACAGATGTCTCAATAGCAGTAATAGAGAATGGATATAGAAGGATAAATAATATTGTCGAAGTCCTGAGTACTAGTCATCTTTGTGCAGTTAGCTCCTATTCTATTCCCAATCACACCCTAAACTGCTCAGGAAACACTGGTTGAAGAAATCAACTTATTCTTCATCTCTGTGCCAATTAAGTGATTAAATTAGCCGCTAGGAAGAATAAACCGAGACTCATAGTAATGAAATCTGAAATTGGCTTATTTCCTCATTTTTTTAGAGTCTTGGGGTGGGAGAAGGCAATAATAAATTCACCACAAAGTGAAAAACATCTGCTAACATGAAACAGTTAGTCCCTGTACCCTACATCTCACTCCTGCTCTCAGTCAAGAGAAATGCCTTTTATTCAGCACAGTTGGCATGGAATGTTTTTGCTTATAATAAAGATTCATATCATCCACACAAATGTTGCTGCCTGTACTGTGCAGCACAGATGGCCGTTTTGAATGTTTGTGACAGACCACTGCACCACACTGTCTAGAGAAAGTCTGACTCAGCTCCAATTTCAGTTTACTTTGGGGTTTCAGGTTCGCTGACTGCACACCAAACTTTTTTCCCCAACAATGGCTGCACATATTTAGCCATCCCCATAGAATTCCACAGGAATTTGAATTGAAATTCAGGAATGCATAAGGTACCTAACAAATAGCAAAAACTTCAAATCACTTTTAGAGTTAATAATTTTTCCACTAAGTAAAAAGCAAATACTATTAGTACAGAAATAAAATTTATTTCTTAAAACAAAGCCATGTAAGCTGATATATTGTAGCTTCGTTTGAATTTCCTGTTTTTGGAGACTAGGAAATTGGATGTACAATTCACTTGAGACAAAAATTGTAGTATTTTCCAAATTATCCAAATATAAATGCCCCAAAATCCAACTAAATTTAAAATTTCATTTGCACATGGAGACTAAATAAGTAATTCATTGAGTTCATATGATAATCATGTTTTTTCTGAAATCTTTCCATTTTCTCTAGCATTTATTGTAGGCCAAAATTAACTTCTGAGTTAAGTGAAATATTACCATGAATCATATTTATATTTGCAGTTAGTTTATTTATGCCTTGTCTCTTTTTTTTTTTTCCAAAAGGAAAAATATAAGACAGTGAAAAAGGAGCAGTGACTAATTTAGAAACACTGTGGTATCTTTAAATTTGCCTCCATGGAATATTTTATCAGACTACAGGCCATGACAGTTTTAGAAATTGAAAAGCACGTATCTATCATGTAAAACAACTGCCCCTTCCAGTGACTTTGGATATGTCACTTAGGCACCGTCCTCATCTATAAAACTAGAGCACTGCACAAGTGAATTTCAAAGGTTCCTGGTTCCAGCTTTACAATCTCATGATACTTATGGAATCTTTACACCTCCAAGTTCCTGGCTTCCTTAATTATTCATTAAGAATCCATCACCAGGGCTTCCCTGGTGGCACAGTGGTTAAGAATCCGTCTGCAAAGGTCAGAGACACGGGTTCAAGCCCTGGTCTGGGAAGATCCCACATGCCACAGAGCAACAAAGCCCATGTGCCTCCACTACTGAGCCTGCACTCTGGAGCCCGCAAGCCACAACTGCTGAGCCCGCGTGCCACAACTACTGAAGCCCGCACGCCTACAGCCCGTGCTCTGCAACAAGAGAAGACACCGCAATGAGAAGCCCACGCACCACAACAAAGAGTAGCCCCCGCTCGCCACAACTAGAGAAAGCCCATGCGCAGCAACAAAGACCCAACACAGCCAAAAAAAAAAAAAAAAAAAAAAAAAGAATCCATCACCAAGGCTGTGAAATCATAACCAGAGTGATGGTTTGTTGCCAATTCCATTCTTTATATCTCTCTCTACCTTCCACATAATAGCCCATTTTCAATTATTTCTATCTATTCAAATGATATTTCTTCACTTTATTTTACAGAACAGATACATTAAATTGAGCAAGACCTCTCAATGTTGAAGATAATAATGGAATGTACCATAATAAAAATGTATCATTGAATATTTAGATTTAAATTAAATAACACAGTCAAACTAAAGACATGCCTATCTCCCAAAACTTCTCCCGAAAGTCTGCAACTTAACGCATAAGTAGAATACACTTTGCTAAGCTGAAAAATATTAGATAGACTTTTAAATAAAGATACAGATAATCTGTATCTGAAAATACAGATAACACCGAAAGGAGATTCATTTTTGTGAATTGATGGAATATAGTACATAGTTGAAATATATTGCTCAAACACTCCTTCAAGCTCTCCTTGGGGCTTTTTGGGAGTGAACCAATGCAATACCTTGGGGAGGAAATGGGACTATTATCTTGGCCAGCAGATCATTGAGCCAACACACAAATGCTCTCACTCCCACCACACCGAAATCGCCTCTACTCCCATAAGCCTAGAGGAAGGACCCAAATGGGGAAAAAGGAGCAACTGCCAGGCTCAGCAAGTGGGCATCTGAGGACAAGCCTTCTAGACCACTGTCCTGACTCTTCCATGAGCAGGCTGCCAGCCAGGTGGGTCAGACAGAAGCACTTATCAAACATGTCGACATAAATGAAATCAAATGTGCTTCCCCCTCCTCTACTTCATCTTCCCTTTCTATTAGCTTTATTCCCCTCTTCTCCCTTCTCTTCATCCATTCTTACATTTATTTAACAAATATGTATCCAGGCACTAGGTGCTAGACAGAAGGGACATGCCCCCTTACACAGCTCATTGTCTAGTGGGGGGAGTGACATATGAACAGCCAATTACAACACAGAGGGTTGGTCTGAAGCTAGTGAATAGAATTCCTGATGTTATGGTACAGTACATTTGAGGCACCCAATCCAGAACTGGGAAATCAGGTAAAGTTTCCTGGAGGAAGTAAAGACGATGAAAAATCTGGAGGAAAGATGGTCAGAGAGTAGACTAGGAGAGGGGAAAGAGCATTAAGGAATTTTTTTGGAAGTCAACATAAATCAAGGGAAAAAATCCTAAGAAATGAAAATTACCATTTAACAGGATTATAATAAGAACATACCCAAACTTTGGGACTCTTATGAAAACTTCCATCTCCATTACATTTTGCTTATTTGGATGATGGAGCTACATTCCATTTCTACATCCACAGGTGGCCTGAGAGAACAATAGGCTGTCTGCTCTTGGCTTCATAATTGCATGACGCTGACACACAGAACAGTTAATCCGAGCAAGTGCAACAGTTAATCCAAGCAAGGACAATGGCGAAGCCAATTCCATCAGCATTTTCTGATATAACAAATGCCTTTCAAAGATTACTAAATTAATTAGGAAATGTAATCTACTCCAAAGAAATGTCCCATAGAAATAAGTAATTCATTTCACTGACTTCAGTGCTGTAACTAATAGTAATAGCCATTTTAGTAGAGTTTGTTTCCTATGCCCCAGTATTCTACGTCCTTACTTCACGTAGTAATAAAAACACCCCTTTAGCCTGGCACATGGCCACCGAGAAAAAGACTACATTTTCCAGCCTCCCTTGCAACTAGGTATGGCCATGTAACTAAGGGGTGACCAGTGGGATGGTGAGCTGTGGTGATAGGTGTAACTTCTGGGTCATGATCTTAAAGGGAACATGCTGTACCCACCACTACCTTTCTGTCCCCATTTTTTAAACCTGTGGGATAAGGAAATGCTTGTGAAAGTTAGAGCAGCTATTTGGGATCATAAAATGGAAGTATATACAGCAAAAACAACCAAATTGAGGATGCCTGGGCCCCCAGCACCAAGAAGCTGCCTTATTAGTCATAGACCGCTGATGGAGATTCTTACATAAGAGACAGTGATATGTCTATCTTGCTTCTGTCTACCGTATTTTAGAGTCTACTTATTATAGCAGCCTAATACGTATCCTAACGAACTGAACCATCATCCGCCTTGTGAGTCCAAAGGCCTTTCCAGATGGTCGGTGCACTGCCCCAAAGCAAATATTTGGCAACGAGGAACTCAACTCATCAACACCTCATTCTTGTACTTATTATTTGCTTCATGTCAAATGGCAATAGTGTTAAGCAGAAAGAACAAACTTCATTTGTTATCATGAGTCCTTGAAGAAGCTTGGAAACTCTTTACTTGCTCTAATATACCCAGGCCGCCCATGAAACAGTCTTTCTAGCAGCTACAAGAGATTAGCTTTCCTGATGAGCAAGCACTCTCTTTGTAGGTTGTTTTATTGTGATGATTTTGACTCATCTCTTGCTCAGGGGAAAAAAAACTTTTAAAACAAATTAAATGAAATACAAAAATGGCCTCCCCAAACAGAAGCCAGTGAACATTATCAATTGCTAATCAACTCTTACACATTACAGAGTCTATTACTTCAGGCCACAGGAGCTGACTCAGTGGGACTCACAATTCAAAGCGAAGTATGGATAGCAATGAATTCTCTGGAAATAATCCTTTGCAATGTTAAGTTCAAGACAAGAATGTATATAAGAACCATATCACAAAACATCTTATCTTACTCCCTTAAGTAGTACAACCACGGCAATTTTGACCTAGAATAATATTTTGCACTAGCAAACCAACAGACTGATATCCTTAAAAATATTGGTTTGAACAGGAAACTAGTATTTTTAGGTAGATTACAGAAGCAATTTCCAATTTTCAATATACTTTGAATTATAATACACGATATCCTTATTTGTTTGATTTCAAGTAGCTCTTCATTATGCAAAGTGCTTTCACAAATTAAAATTTTAGCTGACCTAGTAGAGAAGGGAGAGAAAAACCTCCCAGGAAGATGCAGGGACTGTGCTGGACTCTGTGGATCCCAGGAAGACAACATTATCCGAGACCTCAAACTGTTCAAAGTCTAATGAGGGAGGCGGGGTAGGGGCAGGCTGGACAGAGAGACAGGCCCTCAAACCCAAGAACGTGCAGTGTGGTATTTGCCCTAACAGCTGTCAACAAAAGGTGCCATGTGGGGCACAGAGGAGGGGTTGATTCTATCCAGAGACAAGACCAAAAATATTCACAGAAGAAGTGACATGAAGGATGAGCCTTTATGCTTGGCTCGAAATCTTTCAGAATGAAGGATTAGTACTGTGAAGCCAGAGTAGAGGTTCTCAACCTGAATGATACTGTCTCTCTCGGGGGCATCTAGAAATGTGAGTGGTGGGGGTGAGGGGGATTGATGGAATAACTGGGGAGCACTACAGGCTTTAGTGTGAAGGTGGAAAGGGGGGCTAGGGGCACTAAATATCCTTCAGTGCCCATGGCAGACTTGCACAAAAAAGTCCAAAGTGCCAACTGCATCTCTCCTGGAGGACAGGGTAGGTGAAGTTATGTGCTGGGATAAAAGACAAGGGTGAAAGTGTCTTCAAAATGGCCTTTATAATTTTCGCTCTTCTCTCCCATTATGCAGGCTCTACTCCCCAGGGCTGTACGATATGGCTGTATACTGTACATTTAGGGGACACAATTAAAATTATAGACATCATAGATTTGTGTATTGATTATGAACATTTTCCAGCAGAAGCAGTGGAGTGAACTGAGGAAAGAGGACCTTTTCTTATTCCTATTAAGATATCATCTAGACTAGTGGTAGTTCTATTTTTCTCTCCATCTCCACACATGTAACAATGACAACTGGTCCTAGTGGGGAAGGAAGTGATAGTTCTGATAAGTATAGATGGAGAGAAGAGAAGAGTAAAGCAGATGGTCTGGTTTCTCACTGTGTCCCACCCAAGTGTTCCATGAATGTTAAAGATTATCAACAGCTGAGCCCAGCCTTCGGTCCACCTACACTGACCTTGTGCCTGTAGCCTGCCCTCAAAGCATGGAACTGGCTTCTAGTCTCAAGGTATGATAGAGCAAGGTCTACTGGTCATCATCTATTTGACCTAGTCCTAGCCCCAGGTTTCACACTGCTATACAGTGCTGTTCCCAAGTTCCCATTCTGGGTTTCAAGTTTCCTGCTTCCTGGTTTCTGATTACTGTTCCCTGGCAGGGGCCTACCTCCAACGGAGAGAGTCCTCCAAGCACCCAGGTCACCCAAAAGCAAAGGTATCAAACATGGTTTTTTAACTCTATTCATTGGCTAATTGAATTATTCCAATACATTCATTTAAGCTACTAGTTACTAAGGGTAATTTAAAGCGTGCGTGCATCCACACATGCACATAACTGAAAATACTTAAATTTAACTGTGATTACAATCTATGAGTGAGACCGTCAGACACTCTTAATTAAACAGAAGTCTAAGGTTAATTTGTAACAAATGAACCTTTTTCAAAATAAAAGCATGATACATAAAAGTTAATAAAACTGGCTCCACATTAATTAAATTTATTTTCCTTCAAATTTATTTGCCCCCCTCTGAATGCAACATGAATAGCCTTGTGAAAGCAAGGTAGAAAATCACAAAATATACAAATCAGTAGCTACTAACAAAAAAATCAGGAGGGATACTCTAACGTATAAACAAAAGTCTACAGGTAGGACTTATTCTAGAATCAGCATTTTTCAAGATTTTGCTCAAGTTGTGATCAAGAAGGCAATGCTTAACATTGACCCAGCTCTTAACAGCATGCCAGGCACTGTCCCACACACTCTGCAGGTTAACTCATTTGATTTTTACAACAGACCTATGAGATGGTTCTATTATCATACTCATTTTACGGTCTGAGTCCTTCCCATCCTTCAAGGTCTGGTTTAAATTTTACTTCCTCACAAGTCCTTCTTTAATTACGCCTACCTCCCCCTTTCCACTATTTTATTTGTCTCTCTTTTATAGGACTTACCACAGTTCACCTTAAAGTTCTTTATGTATGTTTCTCTTTCTTGCCATTACATCACAAGTTGTTGGAGAGGTAGACTCTATCTCATTCATTGCTGTATGCCTACACGGACTAACAGAGATTCTTGAACAAAGTACATGCCCAGCAAATGTTAGTGGAACTAACACTAGCATTAATAGGAGAAGAAAGAAGAAAAGAATTTGGCAGCAGCTTTAAAACAAAGAATCATGAATAAAAAGCAACTAGCAATTATTCTCTGTGTCTGCAGATGAGAGAACCAAAGAGATCCAGAGATTATGGGATAAAACATTTAATTAAATAATAGGTAAACATGTAACCATAATTATACTGAAAGAAAACAGGGGAATGTTTACATAAGCTTGAGAGGTGGAAGGCATTTCTAAACATGACACCAAAAGCAAAAGCAAGCAAAAGAGGAATGAAATAAATGGTCAAGATTGCCAGCTCTGAGTCAGGCTGCATGAATTCAGTTTCCAAGATGCCATTTAGGAGTCAATTTCTTCACTGTACAATGGGGGTGATAATAATAATACCTGCCTCATACATTTCACAGGGTAGAATGAATGAGATAAAAGTTCTTACCACAATGCCTGACACAATGTCTTCCATAAATGTTTAAAAGCAAACCAACAGAGGAAAGATAGATGTGACTGCATAAAAATGCCTTTGTATTCTAAAAAAAAGTATCTATAAATAAATATATATCAAATAGCAAACAGGATGAAAAAAGATGGATACCCTAAATATATAAAGAGCTTTTACAAATTAGCAAGAAGAGTAAAACCCTAATAGAAAATAAGAAAGCAGAATTGAGCATTTCACAAAAAATGAATATATACAATCAAATGACCAAACATGAAAAAATATCCACCTTAATTAAGCAATTGAAGGGTGTTAGTTAAAATGAGATATGAATTTTGCTGATTAAATCAGCAATACTGATGATGGCATGAAACAATGGCATGCTGACAGAGCTTTGTGAAGAGTTTAAATTTGCACATTTCTATAGGACATTTTGCCAATGAGCATCAAAAGCCTTAAAATGTACATACTTTTTGACCAACGAAACCTAGTTATTTATAACAAAGCAATAATCAAATATATAAAATGAACCTTTGTTTATAAGAGTGAAAAACTGGGGCTTCCCTGGTGGTGCAGTGGTTCAGAGTCCGCCTGCCGATGCAGGGGACACGAGTTCGTGTCCCGGTCCGGGAAGATCCCGCATGCCGCGGAGCGGCTGGGCCCGTGAGCCATGGCCGCTGAGCCTGCGCGTCTGGAGCCTGTGCTCCTCAGCGGGAGAGGCCACAACAGTGAGAGGCCGCGTACCGCAAAAAAAAAAAAAAAAAAAGAAAAAAAAAAGAGTGAAAAACTGGATGAGAATAATTTTACAATGCCTTTACAACACTGAATACTGTAATCTCATGGAAGATATTTAATGTCATTAATGAAAAAAAAATGCTAAAACAGCACTACTACATGATTTTATTTTCATTAAAAAACAACAATAACAGAATATGTGTGTGTGTGTTTATACAGACACATAAAAAAGATCTGAAAGGAAACATACCAAAAGGCTAACATCAATTGTCTTTAGATAATGAAATTATGGGTGCCTTTGGAAAGCTATAACATATTCTAAATTTTTTGATAAATATATTTTTGTAATGAAGAAAATAAAAATTGTCTTTTTCAAAAGAAAAAACATTAACCATTAGGAGATAGTCCTGCCCTATCATTCAGAGACCCCTGATGTTAGATGGTGTTCATCACCACCAATCAATGGTGGCTGCACTGTGCTCCTTGCAAGGGGCATACAAGAATGAGAATCAGCCTACAGGTTCTATGGGTATATAAGCATTTCAAGTAGTGCAACGGAAAAATTCAATTAAATAGCAAACCAACTCAAGGGAACATCACATGCTTAATGGTTAAGTGGCATTAGGGGAAAAGAAAACAAAACCCACAACTAAGCAGTACTGGATAAAGTTAAAACCTTAATCTCATGCTTACTCAGCAGCAAAAAGAAAAAAACAAAAACAAACATTAATTATGAAAGATTTAGTGATCTGTATGGTTATAATTCTAGAAACACTTCAGTGTGTGTTTATCTATGCTATAACTCATTGCTTTCTGCAAATTTAAAGGGACCTCTTGGCTGACGGTTCAAATGCTTGGTCACAGCTAAGGGAAAAAAATCAGTTCAATCACTTCTGGAAACAGGCAAAAGGAGAAGGTCCTCATGCTTCAAAAATGGTGTGTGTGTGTGTGTGTGTGTGTGTGTGTGTGTGTGTGTGTGTGTGTTTAGTGTGCCTTTCCAACTTTATAATAAATCTAAGAAAGGCCCAACTTCAGAATGAAGCCAGTCTGAATACAAATACATTTAACCCCCTCCTCCCCACATGGAAGGAAGGTAGCACACAGAGCACTGCGTCACTAGATTGTACACTGATTCATTCTTACAACTATTACTGAACAAAGGTCTCAAGAGTTCAGAGTAGACCTATGGTATTGACTTGTGCCTTTTAAAACTAATGAAAGAATAGATCCAACTGAAGATTCTTAATTTCATCTAGTAAAGTAAATGTTGAACACAAAAGGCTAAAAAAAAAAAAAGAGACCAAGTAAATAACTGCTTAAATTGCTATCCATTGTCTACCCACGTAGGGTGGTCACTTGTTTTCTTCTGCCCAGCATTGACTGCCCCTTCTCTGGTTAAGAGCACCCAGGTTTCCTTTGGGGGACTTCTGCTCACATTTTGGCTCATATGATGGGGATAACCTCATTACTAACCTCAGGAACTAATGGTCATGCAATATATTCATTCCCCTGGACAGAATGAATATTCAGCAGCCACATGGCCCAGGCCAGGACCATCTGGGGCAAGAATTATGAGACTTGAAACTTTTCTTTAAGCTCTTGGGAAAGAAGCGTATCTTTTCTTCCCTAGCTCCATGCGTAGAAAATATAAACCTATTGCTGCCGGGGGCATCTTTGCCATCACTTGGAAAGAGTCTACCTAAAAATGAAACTAATAAAGAAGGGAGTAGAACCAAGAAACAGACTCCTAATAAACTATTTTTTTTTTTAAGTTGGGTCAAACCATGCCTGAAGCTGTTCATCATCATTTGATTTGGATTTCTGTCACACAAAACCAAAAGGAGACAATAAATATGGGGAAAGGAAGGCTAGATGGTTTTCTCCTCCCTCCCCAGCTGATCCACCTGTCTTACTCAGCTGGGGCTGCTTTAACAAAATACCACAGACTGGATGGATTAAAGAACAGACATTTATTTCCCATAGTTCTGAAGGCTGGATGTCTGAGATAAGGGTGCCAGCATGGTCAGGTTCTGGTGAGGATCCTCTTCCTGGCTTGCAGAATTTGCTGCCTTCTTGCTGTGTCCTCAGATGGTAAAGAGAGAGCAAGCTCTCTGGTCTCTCCTAGTTAGAGCACTAATCCCATGGCGAGGATCTCACCCTCATGGTCTCATCTAAACCTAATCACCTCCAAAAGACCCCATCCCCAAATACTATCATACTGAGGGTCAGGGTTTCAACAAATGAATTGGGAGAGGACACAAATATTTAGTTCATAATACTACCTAAACTGCCCTTCGACACACACAAAAATAGACTGGAGGAGTTTATACTATGCCACTTCCAAGCACACCTGTGTAACCCTTCACTGTACTAGAACCCATCATTAGAATGTTGGCTATATCCTTTATGCATAACACTGCTTACTCCAAAGCCTAGTCCAGTGTCTGGCACATAACATCACTCAAAAGTATCTGCTGAAAAATGAATAACGTGATACAAAAATAAACAGGAGGGGTATAACATACAGGAAACTAGAGATTCTTTTTTTTTGACATTTTATTTTCTTTATTTCATACTAAATCTTTGAAATCAAGTCCATATTTTATGCTTATACTACATTTCAATTCAGATGCTAAATTTTCATTACAGATGTTTGATCTGTATTATTTATTTATTTTTAAACATCTTTATTGGATTATAATCACTTTACACTGTTGTGTTAGTTTCTGCTGTATAACAAAGTGAACCAGCTATACATATACATATATCCCCATACCTTCTCCCTCTTGCATCTTCCTCCCTCCCACCCTCCCTATCCCACCTCTCTAGGTGGTCACAAAGCACTGAGCTGGTTCCCCTGTGCTATGTGGCTGCTTCCCACTAGCTATCTATTTTACATTTGGTAGTGTATATATGTCTATGCCACTCTCTCACTTCATCCCAGCTTACCCTTCCCCCTCCCCATGTCCTCAAGTCCATTCTCTACGTCTGTGTCTTTATTCCTGTCCTGCCCCTAGGTTTTCAGAACCTTTTTTTTTTTAGATTCTGTATATATGTGTTAGCACATGATATTTTTCTCTTTCTGACTTACTTCACTCTGTATGACAGACTCTAGGTCCATCCACCTCACTACAAATAACTCAATTTCCTTTCTTTTTATGGCTGAGTAATATTCCATTGCATATATGTGCCACATCTTCTTTATCCATTCATCTGACGATGGACACTTAGGTTGCTTCCATGTCCTGGCTATTGGAAATAGAGCTGAAGTGAACATTGTGGTACATGATTCTTTTGGAATTATGGTTTTCTCAGGGTATATGCCCAGTAGTGGGATTGCTGGGTCAAATGCTAGTTCTATTTTTAGTTTTTTAAGGAACCTCCATACTGTTCTCCATAGTGGCTGTATCAATTTACATTCCCACCAACAGTGCAAGAGGGTTCCCTTTTCTCCACACCCTCTCCAGCATTTATTGCTTCTAGATTTATTATTATTTTATTTATTTTTTTTTATAGATTTTTTTGATGATGGTCATTCTGACCGGTGTGAGGTGATACCTCATTGTAGCTTTGATTTCCATTTCTCTAATAATTAGTGATGTTGAGCATTCTTTCATGTGTTTCTTGGCAATCTGTATACCTTCATTGGAGAAATGTCTATTTAGGTCTTCTGCCCATTTTTTAATTGGGTTGTTTGTTTTTTTTGATATTGAATTGCATGAGTTGCTTGTATATTTTGGAGATTAATCCTTTGTCATTTGCTTCGATTGCAAATATTTTCTCCCACTCTGAGGGTTGTCCCTTCGTCTTGTCTGTGGTTTCCTTTGCAGTGTAAAAGCTTTGAAGTTTCATTAGGTCCCATTTGTTTACTTTTGTTTTTATTTCCATTACTCTAGGAGGTGGGTCAAAAAGGATCTTGCTGTGATTTATGTCATGGTGTTCTGCCTGTGTTTTGCTCTAAGAGTTTTAAAGTGTCTGGCCTTACCTTTAGATCTTTAATCCATTTTGAGTTTATTTTTGTGTATGGTGTTATGGAGTGTTCTAATTTCATTCTTTTACATGTAGCTGGGCCAGTTTTCCCAGCACCACTTACTGAAGAGGCTGTCTTTTCTCCACTGGATACTCTTGCCTCCTCCATCAAAAATAAGGTGACCATATGTGCATGGGTTTATCTCTGGGCTTTCTATCTTGTTCCATTGATCTATATTTCTGTTTTTGTGCCAGTACCATACTGTTTTGATTACTGTAGCTTTGTAGTATAGTATGAAGTCAGGGAGCCTGATTCCTCCAGCTCCGTTTTTCTTTCTCAAGGTTGCTTTGGCTATTCCAGGTCTTTTTTGTTTGCATACAAATTGTGAAATTTTTTTCTTCTAGTTCTGTGAAAAATGCCATTGGTAGCTTGATAGGGATTGCATTGAATCTGTAGATTACTTTGGGTAGTACAGTCATTTTCATGATGTTGATTCTTCCAAGAACATGGTATATCTCTCCATCTGTTTGTATTGTCTTTAATTTCTTTCATCAGTGTCTTATAGTTTTCTGCATACAAGTCTTCTGTCTCCTCAGGTAGGTTCATTCCTAGGTATTTTATTCTTTTTGTTGCAATGGTAAATGGGAGTGTTTCCTTAATTTCTCTTTCAAATTTCTCATTAGTGTATAGGAATGCAAGAGATTTCTGTGCATTCATTTTATATCCTGCTACTTTACCAAATTCATTGATTAGCTCTAGTAGTTTTCTGGTAGCATCTTTAGGATTCTCTATGTATAGTACCATGTTCATCATTGTTTGTTTCCTCTTTAGTTCTAGGTCCTTGTTAAACGTTTCTTGTATTTTCTCCATTCTATTTCTGAGATTTTGGATCATCTTTACTATCACTACTCTGAATTCTTTTTCAGGTAGACTATTTCCTCTTCATTTATTTGCTCTGGTGTGTTTTTACCTTGCTCCTTCATCTGCTGCATATTTCTCTGTCTTCTCATTTTGTTTAACTTACTGTGTTTGGGGTCTCCTTTTTGCAGGCTGCAGGTTCGTAGTTACTGCTGTTTTTGGTGTCTGCCCCCAGTGGGTAGGGTTGGTTCAGTGAGTTGTGTAGGCTTCCCAGTGGAGGACTGGTGCCTGTGTTCTGGTGGATGAGACTAGATCTTTTCTTTCTAGTGGGCAGGACCGCATCCAGTGGTGTGTTTTGGGGTGTCTGTGAACTTATTATGATTTTAGGCAGCCTCTCTGCTAATGGGTGGGGTTGTGTTCCTGTCTTGCTAGTTATTTGGCATAGGGTGTCCAGCACTGGAGCTTGCTGGTCGTCGAGTGGAGCTGGGTCTTTGCGTTCAGACGAAGCTCTCTGGGAGAGCTCTCGCCGATTGATATTACATCGGGCTGGGAGGTCTCTTGTGGTCCAATGTCCTGAACTCAGCTCTCCCACCTCAGAGGCTCAGGCCTGACACCCGGCCAGAGCACCAGACCCTATCAGCCACACAGCTCAGAAGAAAAGGGAGAAAAAAAAAGAAAGAACAAAAATAAATAAATAAATAAAATAATGTTATTAAAATAAAAAATTGAAAAAAGTTATTATTAAAATAAAAAAGTAGTAAAAAAAAGAGAAAAGAGCAACCCAACCAATAAACAAATCCATCAATGATAATAAGCACTAAAAACTAAGATAAACATAAAGATCAGAAACTAGTCAGTCGCATACAGCAAACCCCAAGTCTACAGTTGCTCCCCAAGTCCACTGCCTCAATTATGGGATGATTCGTTGTCTATTCAGGTATTCCACAGATGCAGGGTACATCAAGTTGATTGTGGAGATTTAATCTGCTGCTCCTGAGGCTGCTGGGGAGACTTCCCTTTCTCTTCTTTGTTTGCACAGCTCCTGAGGTTCAGCTTTGGCTTTGGACCGGCCTCTGCCTGTAGGTCGCCTGAGGGCGTCTGTCCTTCGCTCAGACAGGACGGGGTTAAAGAAGCAGCTGATTCGGGGGCTCTGGCTCACTCAGGCCAGGGGGAGGGAGGGGTATGGAATGCAGGGAGAGCCTGCGGTGGCAGAGGCCAGCGTGACGTTGCAACAGCCTGAGGTGCACCATGTGTTCTCCCGGGGGACGTTGTCCCTGGTTCACGGGACCCTGTAAGTGGCAGGCTGCACAGGCTCCCGGGAGGGGAGGTGTGGATAGTGACCTGTGCTTGCAACACAGGTTTTTTGGTAGCGGCAGCAGCAGCCTTAGTGTTTCATGCCCGTCTCTGAGGTCTGCACTGAGAGCTGCGACTCGCGCCCATCTCTGGAGCCTGTTTAGGCAGTGCTCTGAATCCCCTCTCCTCGCGCACCAGGAAACAATGGTCTCTTGCCTCTTTGGCAGCTCCAGACTTTTTCCCGGACTCCGTCCCGGCTAGCCGTGGCGCACTAGCCCCCTTCAGGCTGTGTTCACGCAGCCAACCCCAGTCCTCTCCCTGGGATCCCACCGAAGCCCGAGCCTCAGCTCCCCACCCCCGCCCGCCCCAGCAGGTGAACAGACAGGCCTCTCGGGCTGGTTAGTGCTGGTCGGCACCCATCCTCTGTGCGGGAATCTCTCCGCTTTGCCCTCTGCACCCCTGTTGCTGCGCTCTCCTCCATGGCTCCAAAGCTTCCCCCCCGCCGCCACCACCCCCGTCTCCGCCAGTGAAGGGGCTTCCTAGTGTGTGGAAACTTTTCCTCCTTCACAGCTCCCTCCCAGAGGTGCAGGTCCCGACCCTATTCTATTGTCTCTGTTTATTCTTTTTTCTCTTGCCCTACTCAGGTACGTGGGGAGTTTCTTGCCTTTTTGGAAGTCTGAGGTCTTCTGCCAGCGTTGAGTAGGTGTTCTGTAGGAGTTGTTCGACATGTAAATGTATTTTTGATGTATTTGTGGGGAGAAAGGTGATCTCCACGTCTTACTCCTCCGCCTTCTAAGGGTTTTCAAAACTAGAGATTCTGACGTTACATTCCAACACTTAATCAATCTGAATTACCTCCTGATATAGTCAACCTATTCTTCATCTTCTCTTTAGCCCAACATTCAACTGGCACAAAATAATTTAATAATGGAAAATAATCTCCATTCAGTGGCCTCTTCTATTTTACTAACTGGGGAACAGTTCTGAAATTTTAGTGGAGACAGATGCTTGTGTGTGTGCGTGTGTGTGTGTTGTGTATGTGTCCTTATCATAGCCTATAAAGTCCCACAGGGTCTTTCTGACCTCATCTCCTTCCCATGCCTGCTTTGCTCCAGCCACAAAGGCCTCCTAAGTCTTCTTTGAAAACACCTTGCACCTTTCACCTGAGTACCTTTGCTTTTGCTATAACCTCTGCCCGCAAATGATCTACATGACTTACTGCCTTATCTCTCTTCAGGTCTTTGCCCAAATGTCACCTTCTCAGTGAGGCCTTCTCGACTATTCTATTTACAAAATTACAAACTTCTCCACCACTAATACTTCCTATTCCATACCATTCATCACCTTTTAATATACTACATAATTTACTTATTTATTTTCTTTATCATCTATCTCGCCACACCAGAAGATAAACTCCATGAAAGCAAAGATTTCCATATGGTTTTTGATCTCTGTTGAACCCCCAATGCCAGGGAAATAATCAATGCTGGATAAATGAATAAAAGAATTATTCTGTAATAACCTAAATGGGAAAAGAATTTGAAGAAGAATAGATACATGTATATGTGTAAGTGAATCACTTTGCTGTACACCTGAAACTAACATAACAGTGTTAATCAACTATACTCCAATATTAAATAAAAATTAAGAAAAAGAATATGAAACAGTAAAACCACAGCTGGATTATTAAATGCTCTGATTCAAATTAAATTAAATATGAATAGTTTCCAATCCAATAAACTATAGTAGGTTATATTTGTGAACTCTTCCAGAAGTTGAAACCAGAGATTTGCTGTATTTTTAAAACCAGAATTGCTATAAAAAGGTCCCTGAGGGCTTCCCTGGTGGCACAGTGGTTGAGAGTCCGCCTGCCGATGCAGGGGACGTGGGTTCGTGCCCCGGTCCGGGAAGATCCCACATGCCGCGGAGCGGCTAGGCCCATGAGCCATGGCCGCTGAGCCTGCGCGTCCGGAGCCTGTGCTCCACAACGGGAGAGGCCACAACAGTGAGAGGCCCGCGTACCGCAAAAGAAAAAAAAAAAAAAAAAAAAAGGTCCCTGACATTACAGAAATTAAGATATATAAAATTATTTAATAACCAAAATATGTTATCACAAAAAACTATACTGATAACCAAAAATTATAAGGTTTGCATTTACTTCGCTTTAGATCTAGAAAAATATTAAATGTAAAAGTTGAGCAATATTTGCTTGCAGAAAAATCAAGTTTGAAAATATTCATAAATTATTTTTTCCTACATACGTCAAACATGACCATGATTATTTATTTGGCTTCTCAACAGAAATAGGTAAGGCAGTATCATAGAAAGCAACAGAGACAACACTTTGTAACCCCAAAAAGGGTTTTCTATAGGAAAATTAAAAAACATAAATTAGAAAGGGGTTTCCTAGATGCCACAAGGTTCCCCATCCACTGTCTGTAACCTTTCCCGTCCTAAGAGCACCCCTTTCATGGTCTCTTTCCAGTAGAGACCACCCCTGGAACAGGGAAAGATGACCTCAGCCCCAGGGGTTGCCTCAGCCCTGGCTGCTCCTAAGTGCCTATACAGAGAAACAGTAATATTTATGTCAGGGGTCCCGAGCTGCAGGCCCTGGGAATCAAATTTTTTTTTTTTTTTTTAGCAAAAAGGGTATTTGAAAATTAGGAAATTTCCCATAAAATATTCAAACTTCCAACTTCTCTTAAAAATCTGCAAGTTCAAGCAACACTGAGGCTCAACTGCTGAATAAAAGGAGAATCTAAAGAGTCATCGTCCCCTTGAGGCTGGGCATCTCCCCTTAGGGTCACTACTGTTTCCACAGCTCCCTATTGTCTTCCACCTTGTTTACATCACCTACCTCGATGCTGAATCCAACACACTCCCTTATTTTTCAGAGATTATAAAAAATTATTTTTAATCAAAATTTCCAAAATAAAGTGAGTGATTTCTCCATCCCCCAAGATGCAGTAAGTCTTGTTGGTTCTCCCTCAGGCTTATAACAAGTCAAATGGAAAGAAAAGCAAGAAGCAGCTGTGAAGGAGAAAATGAGGTCCAGAGCAAGGGCGGATCACACTCCCTTACTGGTTTTAAGCAAAAACCCTAGATTTAAATCCTACTGCAGAGAACCGTGAAGTCAAGGTCAGAGCACTGAGTTGTTCTTCCGACCACTAGACCACTAGACCACTAACCGTGTGACTGCTTGCAAATCACTCATCCTTGTCTATGGAATGGGGATGATGACTCCTCCCCTGCCTTCCTCACAGGGTTGTTGTGATGACTAAATGGGATAAGGGATGTAAAAGTGCTCTACAGAGAAGTGGTGTTGCCACACAGCAAACGTGAATCTTTCATTAGGATAGCACATTTAAAAAATATTATAAAACAACAGCATCTTACATGAATTTTTGAGGTTGATAAATGGAGAAAGCTTGATTTTCTATTCACAGTTAATGGCACAAAAGAAATTAGTAAGCCTAAGACTACATACTCAGGAAATGCAAATATATATTTACATATACTGAAAACCATCTCCTTTTAAAAAACCCTATAAGCATAAATAACATCTAACTTGTCAGATTGCTAAACTGGGAAACGACTAAATTTCCTGAGAATTAAAGATAAGTCTAAGGTCAAATCAGTTCAGCCAGAAAAGGTTTTTAGGAACAATATATAATGACCAAAAAAGTCTATCTAAGAATGACGATGTAAGAAATGAGCAAAAATGGTCTGTGCAGAAAACTAAGACAAATACTGGTATTAAAAGGTATGTAATGAGCCAGGATTATCAACCACTCCAAAGAGAGCATAACAGGATTTCATAAGTGGTTAACCAGCTTTCAGATTTCAGACAGTCAAGGCTGCTGTGATTGTGTTACAGAGAAGCAGACTTCCAGAGTACAAGTATATTCCGGTAACAGTAACGAAAAGGCAAAGATAATCTAAGAAAGTCCTTGAGGCATCTTGTCACTACATCCATCACTTAAATCTATGGGTCTCAGTAATTTGGAATTGAAAATTAATCAAAATGGTCCACAGGTCATTGGTCAGGTTTATTTAGTCATCAAAAATGTTGGCCTAATTCACCAGATTATGAAAAATTGTCTTTTCTGGAAACTTCACCTTACCAACAAAGGGAACTTCTGAGACTAAACAAAACTAAGAGTAGTTACTTAATTTTTCAGATCCCTGCTTAAGGGGGAAAAGGAAAGTATAATGGAGTGCATGAGGGGATATTTTGTTCTCTCTCTTTTTTTAAAGTAGAACCTTGAGTGTTCTTTTGGTTTTAATCAAAGTTCTTTTTTAAAAAAATTATTCTTATCAAAGTAAAATATGAATATGGTCCATAAGATTTGATTCTAATAGTTAAAGGGGTCGTAATGGACAGCAACAGCCTCCTGTTCACCCCTTCCCAAGCCCACTCCTACGTCTCAGAGAAAACCACTTTTGGTTGATTTTTGGTTTTGGTTTCTCTAGAGATCACCATCAAGTCATTAAATAAGGTGTTATAGTTACACTACCTCTTTTATAAATCACCTTTTTCTTACATTACTATTGATTTCCTACTGTGAGAGACTAGAATTTAGCTCACCTGCATCCCTACCCCATTCCCCAAAATATAACCACACACATATAGATATCACCCATTTCTATCACAACTCTGGTTTCTCTACTGATTACCTCCTTCATTTTATTTTATTTGTTGTAAATTGATTTTACTGAAGTATAGTTGATTTACAATGTTGTGTTCTTTCTGGTGTACAGCAAAGTGATTCAGTTATACATATATAATAGTTTGCATCTGCTAATCCCAAACTCCCAATCCATCCCTCCCCCATCCCCCTCCCCCTTGACAACGACAAGTCTGTTCTCTATGTCTGTAAGTCTGTTTCTGTTTCGTAGATAAGTTCATTTGTGTCATATTTTAGATTCTGCATATAAGTGACATCATATGGTGTTTGTCTTTCTCCTTCTGACTTACTTCACTTTGTATGATAATCTCTAGGTCCATCCATGTTGCTGCAAATGGCATTGTTTTGTTCTTTTTTATGGCTGAGTAGTATTCCATTGTATATATGTACCACATCTTCTTTATCCATTCATCTGTCAATGGACATTTAGGTTGCTTCCATGTCTTGACTATTGTAAACAGTGCTGCAATGAACATTAGGGTGCATGTATCTTTTCGAATTATAGTTTTGTCCGGATATATGCCCAGGAGTGGGGTTGCTGGGTCACATGGCGACTCTATTTTTAGTCTTTTTAGAAACCTCCATACTGTTTTACATAATGGCTGCACCAAGTTTTTTTACAAATCACTTTTTTCTTATGTTACTATTGACTTCCTACTGTGAGAGACTAGAATTTAGCTCGCTTGCATCCCTACCCCATTCCCCAACATATAACCACACACATATAAATACCACCCATTTCTATCAGAACTCTGGATTCTCTACTGACTACCTCCTTCATTTTAAATACCTTAAATACAATAGTTATACCTTTGTTTCTTCTTCCACCCACTCTAGATCATACACCTCATCTCACAGGTCTACATGTAACGAGAGCAGGGTTTTTCTTCTTTTCCTTCTCATCCTCCTCTCACCACTACTACCACTCTGTTACCTTCTAACCTTTGGGATTTCCTTTTTTTGGCGGGGGGGCTGGAGGGTTGTCCAATTATGTAAAGAAGAAATTCACTATTATCTATCACAACCTCTTTAGAGCCTAAAATCATATGCTATTGCTGGTGATATATTTGTGCCTTACTTTTGAAGACTGACTGCTATTCATTATGAAAATCCATTTTAATAGCATATACATTCTGTTCTTCATGTTACAGGTGAATATAAATCAAATTTCTCAAAGAACAATGATGAATAATTCTGCTGCCTTCAAGATTAGGTCAACTTATCTTTGAAACTAGAGGTCTTCCTCTAGTAAAATTCTAACTCTCACTGGTAGACATTACGGATTTAGGATAACTTAATTGTTTGGAAGGACAGATCACAGACTAGCTGCAGATTAACAAGCATCATCCTTTATCTTAGTCTTTCTGTACAGAGTAACAGAGAATTCTTTTCATCACTACCTGACAACCTCTGGCACAGTCATTCTATAGCCCTCCTGCCTCCATCTCAGCTCACAACACAAAACAGTTCATTATCACACTCAGGGCCACTCATCTGAGTATCATGGCTGTAGGGACAGATAGAGCTGCCGATAAAAAGTCTGGGCAGTGTTTGGCATTAACAGGATTACAAGTTAGTGATGTGATATGGAAACCCCACGTGTCTGCCGAAACAGGAAAAATCAACGTGTATCATGTAGTGGTTAAGCAAGTTAGAAGCACGGCTCTGGAGTCAGAATTTCTGGTTGCAGTGACCAGCTCTGCCACTATCAATGGTGTGACCTAAGCCTCTGTACCCTGGGTTCCTCACTTAAGAAACTGAGTTGTTGCAAAGATGAAAAATAATGATATATGTAAAGCATTTAGCATGGTACATAGCATATAATCAGAGCTTAACAAATGAGACTCACTAAAATGATTACTATTATCACTATTATTATGTTATTGGCCAGAGAGCCTTGATTGTACCTTATTCTTTCTTTTTTTTTTACATTGAATCTAATTACATCTCCCACTTCTGCACACCTGGAAGTCAAATGACTGTCCTTCCCTTTCAGAAATCTGCCTTTACTTCCAATGGCAGTCACAGCCTACAGGCCTGGTGGGCAAATAGCCAAGCTGGCCCTTCTGGGCTGAGCTCCTGAGATATTAACCCCACACTCTTGCAGGTTCTGGTTTCATGTTATGTCCTTCAAATGCTTTCACCATGTCGCTTCTTACCGTCAGCCCTGATTTTTAAGGTTTTTAGATTTTTAGGTTTCACATTTTAGGTTTAAGCTTTTAAGATTTTTAAGGTTTAAGAATAACCTTACATTTGGAATCAGCTAACAATGCTAAAACCAGATGTGCTATCTTTCAGAGAGAGTGAGGAAATCCTAAGAAAAACTGATACAGTACTACCTGGATTGTGGCTGAAGTCCACCAAATAGTAGCTACTACTAACAAGCCTAAAGAAAAAAAGATAGGGCTTCCCTGGTGGCGCAGTGGTTGAGAGTCCGCCTGCCAATGCAGGGGGCGTGGGTTCGTGCCCCGGTCCGGGAAGATCCCACATGCCGCAGAGCACCTGGGCCCGTGAGCTATGGTCGCTGAGCCTGCGTGTCTGGAGCCTGTGCTCCGCAACGGGAGAGGCCACAACAGTGAGAGGCCCGCGTACCGCAAAAAAAAAAAAAAAGAAAAAAAGATAATTTTGTCTTAGGACCCTATTAGACATGTTTGGGTTAGAGGAAAGTACATTTCTATGGAAATTCTCAAGATATTAAAAATAAGATAAAAACAAATGAGAAGAAAACAGAAATTTAGCTCATGGACTTAAAATCACCATATGTGAAAAGTGAAATAAATAGCCACTCTAATCTCAACTGGTAATCTTTCCTTGCAGCCTTTCTCATTTTATTGGATCAAGTATTTCAAGCCTCATCTGTGTTCTATTACAGCCCTAAAGACAACATGAAATCTAGGATAGTGTTTACATATAAAAATCATTTTAAATTAGGAGGTGATATAAACTGACATCCAGATTCCCCTTTCCCCAAGTCTTTATATAATTATATATATATATATATTTTTAATCCTGAAATGACAATTTTCTCCTTTGGCACAGAGTTTTCTGGCTCCACTTTTGATGCCAACATAGTCTCATCAAGAAAATAAATTAAAAGTAGGTGGTCTGGTTAGTCTTCACAATGCTACATTTTAATCAGGCGAAGCAGTGAAAAAGATGATTGTCGAACTGCTGGCATATGTTCAAACAACAGTGCAAGCTGTCCATTTTACTCACAATGAAAAAGCTCTTCAAGAGATTTCGATAAAGGTTTCCCTCCTACTTGCAGTCCATATCTGTAATGTTTATATAAGTGGGGGATATAAATCTTCCTCCAATGAACCCCATGGTTTTTAAAGCAGACTTCACGTTATAAACTGCCTGTTTCCGTTTTGCCTGCCTAAGCAAGCCAGGCGAAGCCCGTTGGCGAGAGACTGAAACTAATTTAATGTGCTCCAGGTTTAAGCCCCCAGCCTCTGCGCCTTTACAGAGAGATTTTACACAGTGGATTACTGCTGACTTTAACAATGATTCATATGATAAGTGGCTTTTGATTTGTTTTTTAATGTCAGAAAATGTGCATTGGCAAAAGAAATGTCATCAGAATCATTTTTTTAAAGCAGTACCCATAAAAAAAGAAAAATTTTTCAACTTTTAGAAAAACAAAACAAAAAAGGCAGCCTAAATCGTATTCATGCCAAAGGCTTGTTCACATGAATTTGTAGCTTTACTCAATGTAAAAGAATACAAAGTTGTTTACAGACAGTTAGATTTAAGACTGGATAAACTCCAAGATACGATTGGTTGAGTTGATATACTTTACCCCAAGACTCATTCCTGTTATTAAAAATACCAAAGCCACACTGAAGATAGACAAAAGCATCATTCTTTATCCAGCCTCAAAGATACCCTGTGTGCTTTTTTCAAAGATGCAAAATTCCTTGAAACTAACACTAATTAAAACAAAAACACATTCACAAAACCCCTAGTAAGATCCATCATCTCGAAGTACGTCAGGGGAGGAAAGTTTCCTCTGTTTACCTCAAAGGAACAGAGCAGCAAAGACATTAATTCGAAAGAAAACAAACTGAGAAACAGAAGTATATATTGTACTATTATTCTAGATTTCTGGATTTAAGGGGCCTGAACCATTCATCAGAATATGCTTTTAAAATGCCAAATGTAATAAGATCTACTTGCCCCAGTCATCAGTTAGTTTCTCCTATTTTTTTCTTGATGTTCCTTTGAAAGGGCCCAGTAAAGTCTTACAGTAGGGGGCAGTATTGTAACATCATGCATATACTTGCAACGCTTGGCCTGACCAAGGGAGGAAAAAGAACCATTATTCTTCATTAAGATTTAACCATGTTGCCATAATTATCCTAATTTATTACAAAATTTTAGATTTTTTTTTCTCCTGACGTCCAACTTGCTTTTTCACCACCTACCTACAATATTAAGATGTCTTAAATAATACAAAAAAGCAAATGCTTTTTACAAAAAATCCCACCCAAGTATCTGAGACATGCTGATTGTTACTTAGCAGTGGAAGGAGAACTATTTATTAAATGTTATATTTCAAAAGCATGAAGACTTCTCTAATTGCAAATATCCAGATGTTCTTTATTGTAAATATATTATCACATTGGGAGATGGTAAAAAAAAAAATAGAATGAATATTTCATCTTCGTCTAAAATGAAGTGCAGAGCTGGTTTATAAACACAAGTCAATGTGACCCATGCTAATTGATGTTAATTTCAAAAATATGGGGTAGGAAAATATTTACAAGTACAAGAACATATTTGTATTTTCCAGAAATAAACTTTTTCTTTGCATTTTCCTAGGATAGCTCTTGGCTGGCCTGCTAGGAAATATGGAAACTGAAACTGTTTGTACTGAATGCTTGGCTTCCAATGACTTACTATGCTTTGGGAGTTTGTAGAGGAAAAAAGCAAATTCTTTGCCAGGTTCCAAGAATAAAACCTATAGATACATAATGGACATTTTTTTATCATACATAATGATAATCCATATGGCTTTCTGCATATTTGAGTGACTGGAACTTTTATTTAATATGCAAAAGTCTTAAGGTCACTAAGCAAAATAATAACTAATTATTTGACCTTAAAAGAATCAAGCCTTATACAGTCTTAACAAGTGTTTATGCTTATCTTTGTCTTTAATTTCAACTCAGAGCTTTGTTTGCTTGCTTGTTTTAAGAGAGTGAGGTATTATAGATTCAAACAAGGATTTTTCCCCCCAATCTAATAATTCTACTGAAAAATTCAATATTAAAACTATTCCTTTATAGATATATAAGCTAATGTTTTTAAAGGTACAAAAAGAGATACTGAAAAAATTGTTGAGACATCAAGAGAAGCCAGCAAGAATTCATGCAATTATGTTTAAATGCTATGAAATTTAAATTTCAGTGCTTCAAGTTATGTCATAGTTTATTCCTTACTCTTTATTCTCCACTTCTGTTTGTTTTGGAGTTAGAGCTTTTCTGATTGTGTGTGTGTGTGTTTGTGTGTGTTGTGTGTTTGTACATTATCCTACAAGACTCTACTGTGTATGTTTCTTGGAGAATGTGGTCTGGCCCTATGCCTTTCATCAAGGTCTTCTCAATTGTGATAGTTTCCTTTTTCAAGGCTTAACAGAAAAACTGGGTCTCTAATTACCACCAAACTTCCTTCAAATTGAGCTAAACAATGTACATTTCTGTTGCCAGCTGGGACATAATTCTTCATAATTATTGTACAAAAGAGCCTGTGACAGTTGCAACAAGGTAATTGGCTAATGGAAGAGCACCAGGTTTGCATTTCCCTGAAACATCTGTTTGAAACTCTGGGTCATTTAAAGAGTATGTAAAATTGTCTCATCTTCTAATTAGTTTCTCACCAGCCAAAATATCATTGCCAAAGTTGTTTTAAGTAGGATACAGGGGCAAGGTTCTTCTGTTCTGTAGCAAAGCTGATATAACCACTCAGTTCTCCAAAGCCAAGAACCATTTCCTCTCCAAATGCTGGCATTTGTGACAGAGAAGGTGGTGGCATTTTCTTTCTAACAATAACATATTTTCCATATTATTTAAGACGTTTCTCTCTTACCTAGTCAAAAAGCACCCAGACAAACCACAGAAATGTTTACTTACTTTCTTGCTTTCTTCCTTCTTTACAAACCTGATGAATGATTAAGGAGCTGATCCACAAACAAACAGGGTATGGGCTTTGGGTTGTAGTATAACAAAAAACATATTTGGTTTAAAAACTGTGAATCACTATGATGTACATAGTGAAACTTGTATAACATTATACATCAACTACACCTCAATAAAAATAAATAAAGCAATACTTAATAGCCTCAAAAAATAAAAGTATATATATGTATAGTCTTTGTATTATATATGTGTATGTATGTATGTATGTGTGTGTGTGTGTGTGTGTATATATAATCTTTGTCTCAGGTTCCTGGCACAGAGGTCCTAAAACCCTGAGTGACAACAGTGTCTTTTGTTATTCACAACAAGCCCCTTTGATGATCACACCTGAGCTTATACTAATGCAGTGACTTGGGGTAGGGCCCCTAGAGAGCTTCAGGATGGAGCTGGTTACTAGAAAGGCCAAGTGATTACTGGTTAGAACTTTCTGCCCCACCCACATTCCCATGGTGGGGGGGCTAGAGATTGAGCTCCCTAAAAACTCTTGAACAAAGATATCTGATGGGCTTCTGGGTTGGTAAACACGTTAATTAACTTGCTGGGAGGGTGGTGCAATGAAGAAGGTATGGAAGCTCCATATCCCCTCCACCTCTCATACTTTGCCCTATTCATCTCTTCCACTTGGCTGTTCCTGAGTTGTATCCTTTGTAATAAACTGGTAAATGCAAAAAAGTTAGTGTTTTCCTGAGTTCTATAAGCCATTCTAGAAAATTATTGAAATTGAGATGCTTTATACCTTTTATACCATTTATAGCTAGTCAGTCAGAAATATGAGTGGCCTGGAACTTACAACTGGAATCTGAGGTAGGGGCAGTCTTGTGGGACTGAGCCCCTTTAACTTGGGGGATCTGATGCTAACTCCAGGTAGATAGTACCAAAATTGAATTGAGTTATTGTACACCCAGTTGGTGTGTGGAGAACTGGAGAATCAGTTGGTATGAGAAAATATCCTCAGTTATATTTCCAGAGTATGGATGGGTTGAAATCAGGCTGTCTCCCATTTGACCAATGAGTTTCCAAGTGCATTATCAGCTTAGGCTGCCATACAAAATACCATAGACTGGATTGCTTAAGCAAGGCTAGAAGTCAAAAAGATCAGAGTGCCAGCATGGTTGGGTTCTGGTGAGGCCTCACTTTCTGAATTGTAGACATGGCCTTTTCTGTCCTCACATGGCAGACAGAAGGACAGCAAGCTCTCTGGTGTCTCTTCTTGTAAGGGCACTAATTCCATCCTGAGGGTCCCACCCTCATGACCTCATCTAAACATAATTACCTTCCAAAGGCTGCATCTCCAAATACCATCACATTGGGCATTAAGGGGCTTCAACATATGAATTTTGAGGGGGACACAATTCAGTCCATTGCACTAAGACTGTTGGCCAAAATCAGAAATAAAGCTTGTAGTCATATAATATTTCTTTCTATGGGTAGGTGACTATTCTGCACTTGAACTCTTTAAACTAGGATATACAAAACTAGAGTCAACCCTAGAGTCATTATAATAGACGCTCACCTCAATTCCTACCTAGCAACTACTCCTGATCCTCTTTCCACCCCTCTACCTGCAAACTCACCCTCAACAAAACCTCACTGAGGATGTAAGTAGTATTATGAATGTGAATCTCTGAAAACTTTGAACTGTTATTTAAAGTGGATTGCAAATGAAAAAATTACTACAGTGTCCTGGTATAATCAGATTTGAAAGCAAATACAAGTACTGTCTCTGTGACTAATAACAGAGTTTTTTCTCTGCTTAAGGTGAAAGCAAAAAATCTGTTTCTGGAAAAAAAGATTGGGGTCTCCAGTTTGGAAAACCAGGAGCTGGGATAAGCACTCTTCTAATAACTGGAAGAAGTTTCGCTCCATGAAGTACGGAGTCTCTGGATGCAGCAAAATGTGTTCACATCAAATCCTGACTATATATTTACTGTTGAAGGATAAATGTAGATAAAAATATATTCTGGGGGCATACATTTAATCTATATTAGGGCATGTGTAGCTTCTAACAGACTAAATCTCAAAACACACACACACTCTTTCTCTCTCTCTCACACATTCTCTCTCAATGAATTCACCTCAGTTATTCATCTCTGAACATATTTAAATTTTCTCTAATTCATCAGAGACATATAAATCTATTCTTAAAATCCAAAGTTTTAAATTTTAGTAAAGTACGAGTATTTGCTAGAAAATATAGTTGATATCATCATTTATAAATAGCAGGAACACAGATCTTAAAAAGAGAAAAGTATGGTCAAACATTCCCTTTAGTTTGACTCTAGTGAGATCAGGGAGTGTAACTGAAGATCCGTAAGTAAGATTTTCAACTTTAGAAAGATCAAAGGAATTCAGGGTTAAGATGGCAGATTAAACATATATCTAAATATGCTACCTCCCAAAGCCCTAAAATTACCCAAGAAAGATAACAGAAAAAAAAAAAGTTGTTTTTTTTTAAATACAAAACCCCACATATACAAAGAAAACTAGAGATGAAATAACAGCAACAAAATTTTGGAAGCTTGAAAGTCAATGCATAAGTGTTAAAGGGTTTAGGAGAACCAAGAAAGCCAGGCCCTAACTGGTGGAAAAGCTAAGAAGCAAACCTACTTACACTGCAGAATCCACAAAAGGCTCAGCAAATGGAAGCAAGAGGTTCTTCAGAAGTTGGGAGGGAACTGGGATACATTAATAATAGGTGGGATGAAACTGTATGAGTCCCCTCCAACACACCACATCACTTGGCAACCACCTCTCCCTTACCCTGGTAGCAGACAGGAGGGTTATTCTCTGGAGAGAGTAAAACAGAGGGTTTTGGTCTAGGGATTGGCTGGCTAAGACCTGGGAATTAATTGATTGTACACCAAAAGGTGGATGCTGACACTATCCACCTGCTATGATCTGAATGTCTGTGTTCCCCATAATTCATATGTTGAAATCCTAACCTCCAAAGATGATGGTATTAGGAGGTGGGACCTTTGGGAGGTGTTTAAGTCATGAGGGTGCAGCCCTCGTGAATGGGATTAGTGCTCCAGAGAGATCCCTAGTCCCTTCCACCACATGAAGACATAGCAAGAAGATGCTGGTTATAAACCAAGAACACAGCCTTCACCAAAAGGTAACCATGCTGGCACCCTGATCTGTTGTTTCTGAGCTACCCAGTCTGTGGCATTTTGTTATAGCATTCTGAATGGACTAAGACACCACCCTTTCTTCTATGTGGCTCTCAGAAGATATATCTAGACCTTTTCCACTCCATGCAGGCAATTGGAAGGGTACCCTTGGGGGAATACTTCTAACACAAGAGAAAAGTCCTAATACTGATTCTGATGGCTTATCAACAAACAACTCACTTGATCACCTACAGTAAACCCCAAATTTGCAAGCCTACCATAGGTTCAGCACATCCAATAAGCCGTTTAGACATCTATTCTTAATCTTTACTACTAGGGATTATCCAACATCCGAGGAAAGCTTTTAACATAGAAGATGGAGGAAAAAACAACTTAGGAGAAAAAAAGGCAATGTGGAAAAGGCATGCAGAGAGAAGATATTGTATCCATAAAACAAGAACAAAATATTTAAAAATAATTATAATATATAGAGTACACACATGCACACATACAAACACACTCACAAAGAACTCTTGAGAATGGAGGTTTAAAACAAACAAAAACTTGAAACCCTGACTCTGATGTGATTAATCTTATGGATAGTTATAGGACCAAAAAAAAAGGCTATTGAAACATGTACAGAAAGTTAGTAATTGGTACAAATCAAACAAGTTAAAAACAGTTATTTATTAACAGTTTCAGGGAAGTTAAAGAAACTTGTCCAGAATCACATAGCTAGAAAGTGGTGAAAAGGACATGAATCCAGGTTCTAGGATTCTAAGACTTGCTCTTTCCACATCTTTTGCCTTTAAATACCTTTAATTCATTGGTTCTTAATCTGTTCTCTTTGCAATCCTTTCAGTTTTTGAAACTAGCTGAAAATATCCAGAAAACTCCTAATAGATAAAATAAAGGACATAAATGTTTAGAAGTTCCAAAAAGGCAGGAACCAATGTTAATCCATGTGTGTCTAGTGCCTAGCCCTGAACCTGGCAAAACTTGGAACTTAATAATACATTTTTTGCTAAAAAAGAAAATTAAAAAGTATGAAGGGAGGTAGGAAGGATTAAAAAAAAAAAGTGTTCACATTTTTCAAATTGCTGTGTTGACAAAACTAATAATCCTTAATTTCCAAAAAGGCTAAACTTAAATAATGTAAGTACCTGGGTCATGGACCAACAAAAATGTGGCTGAGTAGTTTGAAAAGTCAGTAATAGAAAGCGGTAAGTAGTTATATCAGGAAATAATCACTTTTTATATCTATTATGTTCTAAAATTAAAACTTGACATTGGAAACAATACGCTAGTTTATCCGTGAAGTAACAGCTGGGTACTGTGGATATTATCAGCAATGGCTCTACAAATGTTTATTGAATAATGCATTATATGTCATATACTTTCCTGCAAGTTATTTCTCTTAATAATCAGAACAATCTGTGACATTGCTATTATAATTGCCCCCATTTTATAGAAAAGGAAAGCATGGCCCAGAGAAGTTAGGTCACCTGTGCAAGGTCCCCAAACCTGGATTTGTGGCAGAGCCAGTGTGCAAACCCAGGCTTCTGACTCCCAGCCACGTGTGCCATGCTGCACCATGGCTAGCAGGGCAAGGGCAGTGGCCTCTCCTCCAAATCAAAGTCATAGCTACTTGACAGAATTCCAAAGAAATAGAAGGGTATACATTTTCCGAATGAAGCACAGGAAGAACTGGAAAAGTCTTATAAATTAAATATCAAAGACATATAAATCTATTCTTAAGATCAAAAGTTTTAAATTTTAGTAAAGTATGAGTATACTTTATATACATACATATATGTATACATACATACACTTTTATATACATATAAAAGTGTATCTTGAGTTAAATGATGAATTGAGTGGGTAATGTTTCTGTGATTTTTGGCAAAAAAAAAAAGAAGATTCCAATGGGATAGACTAAACCCAGAAGCTTGGCCCTTTGAGAGACTGCCTGCTTTAGGCAACTAAAGGGTTCTTAAAAAGAGGTCCCTAGAATGTGTTCTATGGAGGCAATTCAAATTGGCCATGGTAAAGGATCCAGTATTTGAATTCCTAACAAACCCTAATTTGAATTCACTGCTCCTGTGCACAGACTTAGGGTGGTTAGTGTGACCAAACCTCTCAGTTTGCTGGGATCTGAGGGAAATCTCCAGACTTAGGATGTTCAGTGTTAAACCAGTGCTAATAGTGGAGTGGGAAATAATTTATAATGGACGTAATTTCATTACATAGCCTCTGCTTCATTCATTCACAGATGTATGCCCTCACTACGGACTCAACTAATAAGCTTTCAGGGATTATCTATGCTTGTTGGGCACTGTGTTAAGACTAGGAACAAGATGACAAGATACAGTCTCTGTCCTCAGGAAACTACACTACAGAGAAGTGACAGATCACTGTTTGTAGAGCCCTTAGCCTGTTTGGCAAGTGACTTTAAGATCTTACTCCACATTCTAAAGTTACAAAACTGGAAACAATAGATGATGCATTTTGAGTGTAGTTTATGCAAACAGGAGGATGGGGAACTCCAATCAGGAAATCCTTACTCAAAGAAAAGACCTGGCACTGTATGAAAAGATTGGCAAATGATTGGATATACTTTATATAAGTTTTTAAATGCTGATGTGTGGATGCAACTTTTTTATGTTTCTCTCTTTTGAACTGCTTTTTAAATTAAAGAGTCATTTTCTAGCCCTGATCACCATGGATAAGACTTCAACTATAGTTTTAACTTCAGAAAGTGGGTTCACTCATTCTCAGTTCACTCTTCTGTTATTTTCATAATATCTTCAGGTGAACCCCTCCATGACAGACAACAGTACTGCGCAGACACTATTTGACTCTAATGCTTAAGATTCTGGTCTCCAAACTGTGGGCAGCTAGGGGAGCAGGTGGGTGGGAGTGGGGAAAGGAACAGGCTGAAGTGTTGATACTAAGAGGCTGCATGGGGAATTGACACAAGAGTGTGACTGGAAAGATTTGTTTAGGCCAATAGTTCTCAAACTGTGGTTAGGGGAGCCTGGGGAACCTTTTCAGGGGGTCCACAAGGTCAAAATTATTTTCATAATAATACTAAGACATTATTTGCCTTTTTTCCACTCTCATTCTCTCAGGAGCATACGGTGAAGTTTTCCAGAAGCTATGTAACATGTGATATGACAACAGATTGAATGCAGAAGCAGATAGGAGAACCCAGCTGTCTTCTATTAAGCCAGACATTTTAAAGAGATTCGCAAAATGTAAAACACTACCACTCTTCTCACTAAATGTTACTGTTTGAAAAACAGTTATTTTTCATGAAAAATGTATTATTTATATTAACATGCAATGTATTTATTACTGTTTTTAATGAATCATTTTTTTTTAATTTCTAAGATGGTTGATAATCGATAGATATAACCCATATAAACAAAAGCTCTTTGGGGTCCATAAAAATGTTCAAAAAATGTAAAGGAGTCCTATGAGCAAAACGTTTGAGATCCACTGGTTTAAACTATAAACTGAAAGGTCAATAATGTCAACTAAGAGTTTGAATTTTAGGCTTAAGGAGGCTAATTTCTACTTTCTATGTTACTACTTCACCTTCACTTTTCCTTCCCTTCTTCAGTTGTCTTATAATATCGGATGGGTGGTATATGCCCAAGCTAAACTTCCTCCAGCTGAATTTTAAATTACTCAGGCATGGCACCTCTGTTCCTTTTGCTGGGAAAAAAAATTCCAGCACTTAGTAGAATTCACTGTTGGGAAAACGTTCTCCTGCCCTCAAAACCAAATGTTCCTTTCCCTCCCCAAAATTGGTAAAGTTAACCACGTATCATAGCTTTAAAAGGACCAGGACTTGAAAGAGTCAAAAGAATACAAAATGTGAGAAGTATGTTTAGCTTGGTATTTTCAGTGCACCCAACTTGACACAACCATGATGAAAGCAATTAGCTTGTCAGTAAGAATTTGCCCATTTCACTTCCCAAACCAACAACACAGCCCAGGACAGGCTGGAGAGAGCATCCAAATGAAAAGAAAGCAAAAGCTGTTTGCACAGGAACAAAGAACAGCACAGAAAAGTATTAAGAAGATAGTGAGTGAGTGAATGTGTGTGTGTGTGTGTGTGTGTGTGTGTGTGTGTGTGTGTGTTGGGATGGAGGGGAAAGAGATAAGGAATTATGGACAAATGGCTAATATTCATTAAGATACAAAGGAAACAGTTCATATTAGACATGGAGTTTTAGAGGAGATATTTTTATACAATTGCTATGTGGGATCATTTGTTCTTTTAAAATGATGGCAGTTTTTAAAAGGAAACCAATTGAACCATTCAAATTCTGCTTTACAAGTGAACCTTAACTCATTTGCAGTGATTACAACAATAAATTTTTTAACAAGCACTTTTGACTTTTTCTATCTTGTTAGCAAATATAGTTGATTAAAAAAAAAATCTACACATAACTAGGTGCGGGTAGACAGTGGGCCAAGAAAAATATTCAGCCTGAATGCATTCAGTATGGCTTTTCCAATTGTTCAAATATTGAAACACTTCTGTAGTAATGATAAATGAAGTATGTGTAAACACATATGGTACACATCAATAGTTTCTAACAGTGGCGATTATACTAGAATTATTTACTAGGTTTAGAATAAAAAGGACTACCTTTCTACAAAGTTTACTGTCTAAAAACAACCTAACTGCATATAAGATTTTAGATATAGTTGTCTCTAGCATAAACATAAAGAGATGATGAGTAACGATAGAACTCAAGTTCACAATCCTTTTATGTTTTATTGTTGCAGGTGTATAGGAAAAAAATTTCTCTTGGAGATGCACAGCGCCAAAACAAAAACTCTAAAACCTTCTTTGGAAGAGAATAAGAAGAAAAAACACCTCTGACTTAATTCACTTCTCTTAAGAGACCTGACTTTTGTTACAAAGAGCGGGGTGAAATTCAAACCAGAGTGAGTGGGACCTGCAAAGTCTAGCTGCCTTCACTTAGGCCCTGTAAAAAGGTTTTTTTGTCACAACTCTTAAGAGTCCATACACAAAAACTTCATGCTAGTTCAAGCTAAAGGACAATTGAAGAATTAAGATGTACAAGCAAATAATGCAGCATATAGGAGTACCAGTGGAATTCTGCTTCAAAGAGTTCTTAAAATTTTTTCATTCATCCAATTAATAATGCCATGTGTTTTTTTCCCCCGTGTTTAACATAATTTAAGACATACTAAGATCAAAATACCAAATGATAATAATAATGGTTACTACCACCACCACTACCACCAGAGCCTACAAGGTCTCAAAATCTGCCCGCCACCTTCCTCACCACACCTGTGTGAGCTCATCCCCCACTACCCGACACTCACTCCTCAGCAGGGGCCCCCAAGCTGCCTCAGAGTTTTGGCCCTTCCTGCTGCCTCTGCCTAGAACACTCTTGCCCTAGATGGCCTCATGGCTCACTCCCTCTCTTCATTCAGCTCTCCACTCAAACGTCACTCCTTCAGAGATGTCCAACCTTCACCAGATGGTATATGATATCTTCCCAAACCCCCGCTACTTATTATTCCCATGACCCAGACTCATTTTCCATCAGAGCACTTATCACTAACAGTGACACTCAAATTACTTAAAGCCAGTAGAACAAGGGAACCAATCAATGGAAGAGAGCTATAGACAACCTGTCAGTTTATAAGCTCATTATCATAAATGCTTTATATATGTGTTTGTTCGTTTACTGTCTGTTTCCTTAACTAGAATGTGTGTTCTATCAGAGAAGGGACCCTGTAATATTCACTGCTCTAGTCCTACCATATGGAACAGGACTATTAGTCACGTAGTAGGCGCTCAATAAGTACTTGTTGAAATGAGTAACTGAGTACTTTCTGTGTGTCTATGTATTGATATATTCTAACAAATTATCAGAAAGGTGAAGAATATTCTTATATGAAACAAAGTTGGAAAAAAAAGAAATATAGTTGGATATTGAGTTATTCAAGGATCATATATATGTACACACATGCAAAATTTTATAGCATTAGATACAATAAAGCAGTTAATAATAACACCTTACTAACCATAAGTCAATATCTTTGATGATTCAGAGGTCAATTGCAAGGCTTCACATACAGAACAAGAGTCCCAAAGACTTAGCCAGTTCTGACTGATTCTACTGCTGAGCGTCTAGGGGAGGGGGGGATGTCTCTAAGAAAATAATATGGCATACCGAAATTAAAAATTTGAAAAGCTAATATATATTATTAGATTTAGGGGGTATTTGAAATGCTATCTTCTCTTTCCTTTCAACAAAGCAAACAAAACTTCCCATACAGGAAGTAGTACAAATGAATCTCAGCCATATCATGATGCTTATTTTAATCATGGAAAAGAACTAGTATTGATAAAGTCCTGGCAAATAAGGAGGTAATGGTAGTACTAGTAACAGCACCAGAGTAGTAGCAGGAGCAAGTGCAGCAAGTGCAATGGTCAAATCTGTCGTTTGAGGACCCGTCGCCTAGCAGGCACTGTGCCTAATGCGGTGTATACATTATTCCTAATGCCCAGAGCCACCCAAAAGCTACCTCAGTTACACAGCTGAGGAGAAGCAGCTTCAGAAAGATCAAGTAACTCCCCTTGGAGACTTGAAAGTAAGGTAATATTGATCATTAGAGCATTTCCTCAAGGAAAGGAGGTAAAAAAGTAATGTCCCTGTTTGATTGATGAAGAAATTAAGAAGCAAAGGATTTAAAGACGAAAAATCAGGTCTCCTGACTCCCATTCACAGGAGTCTTTGTCTATTGAGACTAAAAAAATACCCCACACATTCTTAAATTTGTTAAGACCATGCCTCGTAACAAAAATTGTAGAATTAAATTAAAACCCTACTCGATCCAAATCTCATAAATTTAAAGGTCTTGCTAGTAGTCATCTATTCTTAAGAATATTACAATAGTTTGGAATGTTTATGCCTCCCCATCTCTAACTCCTTCTTCAGTGGTGTTTTATGATATGAATTCCCAACTAATAGATATTTTCCAGATTTTGCATACAATTTTTAGAACGTGATTGTCTTGATTGTTTGCTTACTTTTTACTTATTACTTATATGAACCTCAAATCAAGGCTGTTGTACTAGAAAGAAAAATAAGTTAAGATTAAAACAGCATCACCAGGAGACAAGTTAGAGGAAGGCAGAACAAGAGTAACAATGCTGGAAGATGGTGATGAGAAGCTAAGGAATAGGGAGAACCCAGCAGTTCTACCGGAGCTACATTTCCAGTCCTTGACCCCCATCAACACCATGGGAGGCTACAAGAAGAGGCAGCAGAGGAACAAAACAACAAAACCCTATGTTTAGCAACACATGGGACTGATTCTGTTCATCGTGTCCCCTTGTTCCTGGTACCTGACATTACTGTGAAAGAGTCAAATTTCAGTATCACCGAGTTTCCTGACCACATTGTTTTCCCATTAGGCCTATTACTAAAACAGCTTTTCACAACATCAGTTAACACTTTGGAAATATCTGTTTCTGTACAACCAATTCCATTTTATCTGGATTATGTCTTTCCCCCTTTTCCCCGCTTTGTTTCTTTAACACAGGAAAAATGGTACAAATTTTAATCCTGTTCTGAAACAGTGAGAGAAGCAACAGTGACTCAATGAGTTAAGAAGAGAATAAAAACCCTGGTGTTGAAACACAGAACCCCGATTGTGTTACCAGCACAGTATTGCACGTGTGTTTGCTCCAACATTCTTCTCACAGCTTTGATCGAAGAAATTATTTTTAAATGACTGCAAAGCATACCAACATAAGTGGTTGCCAAAAAGCTTAATTGTCAGTTTTATCTATGGGACAGTGGATATCTATGATAAATTTATAAAATATTAAGTGATAAACATTTGCTAATAATATCTTGAACTTACTTTTTTATTTGAAGTTTTTATTTGGTTTAATAACTTATTGAGAGAACTACTTTAGTGAGTTAAGGAGGAAAAGCAAAGACACAAATTAAATTCATTAAATTTAGAAGAACTTTTCCAAATAGCAGTTTTTAATCTATAATATTGATCCTGAATGACTTGCCCAGTACAGTAAATCAGAACTAGCTTTGGCTACATATTTAATCATGATTTCAGAGATATGTCAAAACATCAAAGGGCTATCATCGCAAGTAATAAGCTGGAAGAAAAGAACTGGTGCCAAAAAGTTTAAAGCCCTGATTTGTATTGTGTCTTATTTAATTACTGTTATCTTTGAAAAGTAACATAATTTCAGCTTTATGCATTTAATTTGGGACCCAGATATTTGTAGACATGGGCAGTAGCAGATTCTACAGAAATGTATTTATGTAGTACCTCAAAGGAAATTTTGTTTTTCGCCCCCAAAAGAGCATGGACTGGTCACCAGATGTGGAGGCCATATGGCACATGAGCATGAGAGCCCTGGGACAAAAGAATGGAGCTAATAAGCCCAACAGACAGGGGCAACCACTCTGAGATGATGGACAAATGTTCAGTTCTGTTGACTTTCTGGGGAAAAAAAAAAAAAAAAAAATATATATATATATATACACATATACACACACACACATATATATGTATATATTACACATATATATAAATCACTTTATTTTTAAACCAAGAAATACAGCTTAGCCAGTCATTTTCTCCAACTCTATTTTTTTGGTTTGAAATGAAATTTATCCATGTGTAGTTTATTACTTGCTCTGAATTCTGTCTTTTTCACATGCAATTCATGTTGAAATTAAAAGAAAGAAAACTGAATCAGGAACAGAGAGTAATGGCTGCTTTAACTAGTGAACACATAAATTTTGTTTTCTATAACTCTCAAGGAACTGTTACAGCTTATCAGTCACTAAGACCTGTATGTTCTGTTTCTGGATTATCTCTTGAATTTAATCCTTCCTCCCCAAGCCTCAGCCCTTTCTCCACAAATGTGCATCTTATATTTGAACCCTGCTACACTAAAAGATCCTGCAGCACCCACGCTCTATCAGAACTCTGTGACTTGGAATATACAGCTCCTACTACTCTGAGTGCCTTTCCCACCCTTCCCTAACTGGTAAATTCCCTTTTATCCTTCAAAGCATAATTTAAGAATCAACTGCTCATGAAATCTTGTTTGGCTTGCCCAGGCAAAATTATGTCTTTTTAAATGCCTTTTTCAATGAGCCACTGCGAATAAACCCACCAATACATTTCTACTCTAATGAGAAAGGGATAAAGATAACACTGATGGCAGCTGGCACTTACAGAGGACTATTATTTATGCCAGACACACTGTTAAGTACTTTATGGGAACTATCTTATTCAAGGTTATAAACTTAATATATAAAGAACTCTTACAAATGTACAAAAAAATGTACAAATAAATAAATTCAATCCAATTGAGGTAGATTAAAGATGGTCACAAATTCTTTCCTTCTCCTCCCCTTTTGAAGTCCAGTTTTATCCCCTCAATCCAGTTGCACCTTTTACCAGTTCCCCTGGAACACTTCCCCAGGGAGACCCGAGCCTCCTGGTAAGAAGTCTGAGCACCCTGAGACTGCCACGTGTAGGCACTGCAACTGAGCCCATCCTCCCCAGCTGTTCCTGTCAGGCTCAGACATGTAACTGTCGCCATCTAGGACCCTCTATTTCAGCCCCCCTCCCAGCTGAATACCACCAAGTCACCTCACTAGCTGCCGTGGGGAGCTGAAGAACTGCCCAGCTGAGCTCTGCTTGAATTCCTGCCACACAAAATTATGAGCTATAATAAAATGCTTGCTTTAAAGCCACTAAATTTGGGGGTAATTTGCTGTTGCAGTGATAGATAAACAGAAAGCCCGCTACTCACTGAAAACTACAATAGTCATTTTCATGTGTTTTTTCCATTATTTCTTCTAATTTTGTCTATGTACCTAACTTCCCTTACTTTCTTCATCCTTTTGTTGTTGTTGTTATTTAACAGAGCGGGATTCATACTGTATATGCAGTTTTGATTTTCATATCCAAATGAATAAACACTTTTTCCATTAGCATTACATGATTAACATTTCCTCACCTCATTAAAAAATAATCTTCAATAACTTGATTTTTAATGACTACATACTGCATTCTAACATTCTACTGTGAAATATTTAGGTTGCTCCTAATTCTTCATTATTATAAAAAAACTGCAACGAAAACCTTTCAAAGTAAATCATAACAGCATCTCTGATTGTGTCCTTAAGACTAATTACCAGAAGTGAAATTACCAGGAAAGTTATAAATCTTAAGAGTCTCGTCATACATTTCCAGAGTGCTTTGACAAAATTCACTCTCCCAAGAGTAATGTTTCTTGATGACCATGCCATTGAGCTCTGCCCAACACTAAATTATCAACTGTTAATCTTTGCTCATTTGAAGTGGTAAACTGCTTTTCCGTGTAGCTTGAGTTTACTTTTTTTATTACTAGGAAAAGTAAATATTTTGTCATATGCTCATTAGCCATAGTTCTTTCTTCATCTGTATAATGGCTGGCCACATTTTTTTTACCATTTTTTTTTCCTGTTGAACGATTATGTTTTTCTTATCCATGAATGAATTCTTTACATGTCATGAAAATCAATCTTTGTCTTTATGGCAATACTTCTCCTATTTTGTTTGCCCTTTATAGGGGGTTTTCATTTACTAACATCCTATATAAAATTTTAAAGGTAATAATAATGACTAAAATTTCTTGCATTTTTCATGTGATTGGCAAAGGGCAGGTACTTTACATAAATTTTTGTACTCTAAAGACTTAATGAGGTTGCTATTATTATTAACCCCTCCAATTTATAGATGAGGAAACTGAGGCTTAATGAGGTACATAATTTCCCATAAGATCACTTGGTAGGGGTCAAAGGCAAAATTCAGATTGGACCATCTGATTTTATTTTATTTAATTTATTTATTTATTTTTTTTTTTTTTTTGAGGTACGCGGGCCTCTCACTGTTGTGGCCTCTCCTGCTGCGGAACAGGCTCCGGACACGCAGGCTCAGCAACCATGGCCCACGGGCCCAGCCGCTCTGCGGCATGTGGGATCTTCCCGGACCGGGGCACGAACCCATGTCCCCTGCATCGGCAGGTGGACTCTCAACCACTGCGCCACCAGGGAAGCCCGGACCATCTGATTTTAAAGTCCTTTCTCTTGGGGCTCCCCTGGTGGCACAGTGGTTGAGAATCCACCTGCTGACGCAGGGGACACGGGTTTGAGCCCTAGTCTGGGAGGATCCCACATGCTGTGGAGCAACTAAGCCCGTGTGCCACAACTACTGAACCTGCACTCTAGAGCCTGTGAGCCACAACTACTAAGCCCGCGTGCCACAACTAATGAAGCCCGTGCGCCTAGAGCCCGCACACCACAACAAGAGAAGCCACCACAGTGAGAAGCCCACACACCACAACAAAGAGTAGCCCCCACTCGCCGCAACTAGAGAAAGCCTGCGTGCAGCAACGAAGACCAAAAGCAGCCATAAATAAATAAATAAATAAATTTATTTAAAAAAATAATAAAGTCCTTTCTCTTAACCACTAAGCTATAGTTTCTATATCTGGTGATTTTCCCTCTTTGTGATTAGTTCCATGACTTTTATGTTTGGAATGTTCTTCCTTATCCCCAGATAAAACATATGCTTTCCAATATTTTATAGTAGATTTCTTTTGGTTTTGGTTTTTAATTTACCCTATCGATACAGCAATAACCACCCCCCACCAATTGCTTTTATCCATAAATATTCTTTCTTTTCCCACTGGCTTGTGGTACTGCCTTTATTAGATACACTAAATTTATTAATATACTAAAATACTACAGCATCTATTCCTAAACTATTTTGTAGCTGTACAAATTATTAGTAATTATTGTTATGGGAAAGGAAGTGATTATTATTGAATTAAAAGGGTAAATAGAAAAACAAAAACAAAAAATACTAGAAAACATTAACAATCATTATTGATATATAATTGATATTATATATTGATAAGTATAATGTGGGCTAAATGGACAAGTCTTTCAACCAACACTACTGTTTTTCATGTTTTTATTGGCTATTTTTAAGAATAACTTAATCAAATTCTTTAACTGGAATTCTAAATGACATTGCATTAAATTCATAAGTTGAGAGGAAATTTTTATTGAACACCTACTATGTGCCAGGTGGAAAAACAGCAGTAAACAAAACATACAGGATCCCTATCTTCAAAGAGCTGAGGAGATACAAATAAACTAGGCAATAAGAAGACAGGGTGATCCGTATAAGATGATGGCAAGCACCTGTGGAAACGCAGCTAATTTGGACTTGAAGGATGAAGGAAGGTATTCCGGATAAGTAGAGAAAATGATCTAGTAAAATAAAACAGCATGTGCGAAGACACAGAGGACAATGAAATAATTAGATGTGCATATTAAGATCACTGTGGCTAAGTATCTCATTAAAACACCTCTAACGCCAGAAACCAACCAACCTACAAAATCCCCTCTATCACCAACAAAATTATTATTATTTTTTGTGTGTGTGTGTGGTACACGGGCCTCTCACTGTTGTGGCCTCTCCCGTTGCGGAGCACAGGCTTTGGACGCGCAGGCTCACGGGCCCAGCCGCTCCGCGGCATGTGGGATCTTCCCGGACTGGGGCACGAACCCGTGTCCCCTCCATCGGCAGGAGGACTCTCAACCACTGCACCACCAGGGAAGCCCTAACAAAATTATTTTTAACACTCCTTGCACAGTTGTCAGGTAACTACATTTGCTGTGCATTATTTGCCCCCAGGTGAAAAACGGAAGCCCCCGCAGAGGGACATTTGGGAGATCTCCTAGCTGTTAAGGATGTCCTGGATCTTCTCATGTCTTTTCACCATTTTGTCTTGCTGAGGGAGAAGATGAAGCATGCAGCTGCCAGAATGGAAAGGTGGCTAGTATGGGTGGCCACTGCGAGCCTCTCTTCTGGCCTCTCTGTTGAGTTTAAGCACCCTCTGTCCTTCAATAATAAAGATCCTTCCTATCACCATTCAATAATTTTGTATAAAAGAGCACCAAACATAATTTCAGGCACAGTAAGAGGACAAAATTAAGTACAGTTTGAGAAAAGCGCATTGTATGTGAGAGACACCAACATAAAATTTTAAATAAAGAGCTTTAAAAAAAAAAAAAAGCAAATAGTCCATTGCCTCAATTACATTACCCCTCAAAACTAACAATAAAATTTGTGTGTGTGTGCAATATTTAGAAAGAAAATCTAGCTCTTAAATAGACTCACACAAGCTGTCTATAGTGAGGATTTGCCCTACAGGGGTTCTTATATAGATGACTGCTAAAGTACCTCCCAGGAATGAGAATCTATGGATGATACAATAAAATATGGCTGAGATTTCTGAAGTAAATGAAGATAATACAAAGTTTTTGCAAGCACTCAAAAACTGTGTTTGTTGTTTGGATTAAACCTCACTATACTTGAACATCCAGGTTTCAGAGTTCACACTACGGAGCCTAAACCCTCTCCTCCTATATGCATTACGCGTCATTCATGACATATGGACAAAAACTGGCAAATAAAATGAATTTGATATACTGAAGGGGCTTGCTTCTTGAAAAAAATACAGGATATATTGTTTATTCATTAAGGAAAGACAAAGGCTGATTTCTGCAAAAAAATCAAAACTGAGTGAGCCTGACTTTATATTTTCTGGTAAATTGATGTACAGATGATTGTCTCATAAACAGGCAGACCTGCATGTCCTACACTAGATACGTAGCTTGGCAACAACATTCACTTAGCTTATATTTTCAAATAAGCCTTTTGAAGTAGTGTAGTATGATTGCTGAGAGCACAGTCTTTGGGGTTGGGCAGAGTCAGGACAGAATCTAGTCTCTACCACCTACATATAAACTTAGGCTGACGCTGCTCTAAGCTTCTGGTTCTTCATCTGTCAAACAGTTGCTAGAATTGTAAGATTTCAATAGAACAATGCATGTAAAGCACTTAAGCCTGGTTCTTGGCACTTAGCAAGAGCTCAATGGTTGTGGTAGTGAGGATCGATTATCTTATAACTTCAGTACAAACATCTTGTACAAACTTCAGATTTCACAGAGTGAAAGGTGAAAACGGGAGTGGTTTGGCAAAAGAAAGATTGTGAGCTTTTGGTAAGATTCGTAGATTGGACAAAATTAGACCAACTTATATTAGACATGATCAGCTATACCCTCCTCTATGACGTTTCACAACAAAAAAAGGGAAATTTAGGTCCAAACTAGTATTCTTAAAGTTGGCTTGCCTATGAGCCATGATTCTTTCATATGTGCATAAAAACATATATATTTTCCATGTGACCATAAGTAGTCACAAATTCTTTCATGTTCTGTTGCTTCAACCATAAAATTACCCCATTTATATGGGTTTGGTGAAAATCAATTTGAGATAAAAATCAGATGAAAATGTCTCACTAACTGTGAAGAACTACATTCACTGAACCAATATGCACTGTGAGCCTCTCTAATATATCATGTAGGTAAACTAAGAGTGAAGAGGAAGCATGGGTAAGTAAGTCTTAGGATGCTGGTCTGTCAGTATTGGTGTGACTATAGCAGAGGGAGATGGATGTAAGTAACTATCACTCATGTTATAACAAATATGCATATTATGTATGCATGTGAAAGGGGCTTATGGCATACTAAAAAAGAAACCATTTATGTGTTAAGACATATATCTTTTGTCAATTGAAAACTAACATTTTAAAAACGCTTCTTAACATCTAATACGATGTTTCATACCCAACAGATGCTCAAATTTTGTGGTGACTGCAGTCCTTATTATTTAACTGTTTACTGCTTGACTTTACTCATTATATAATGTAATCTCCACAACAGCAGAGACCTTATTTTACTTGTTTACCGATGCAGCCTCAGTGCCAAAGAATGGTGTCTGGTGTCTAGTAGGTGCTCGATAAATATTTGTTGGTTGAGCAGATGGATTTTATATTCTGGTTAAATAAGAAATAATCTCCAGGAGACTGGTTCAAGATGGTGGAGTAGAAGGACATGCGCTCAGTCCCTCTCGCAAGAGCACCAGAATCATAACTAACTGCTGAACAATCGGTGACAGGAAGACACAGAAACTCACCAAAAAGATGCCCCATATCCAAAGACAAAGTAGAATCCGCAGTGAGGTGGTAGGAGGGGCACAATCACAATAAAAGCAAATCCCATAACCCCTGGTTGGGTGACTCACAAACTGGAGAACACTTATACCACAGAAGTCCACCCACTGGAGTGAAAGTTCTGAGCGCCACATCAGGCTTCCCAACCTGGGGGTCTGGCAATGGGAGGAGGAATTCCTAGAGAATCAGACTTTGAAGGCTAGTGGGATTGAATTGCAGGACTTCAACAGCCCTGGGGGAAACAGAAACCCTACTCGTGGAGGGCACACACAAACTACTGTGTGCATCAGGACCCAGGGGAAGGAGCAGTGACCCCACAGCAGCCTGAACCAGACCTACCTGATAGTGTTGGAAGGTCTCCTGCAGAGGAGGGGAGTGGCTGTGGCTCACTGTGGGGACAATGATACTAGAAGCAGAAGTTCTGGGAAGTACTCCTTGGCGTGAGCCCTCCCAGAGTCTGCCATTAGCCCCACCAAAGAGCCCAGGTAGACTCCAGTGTTGGGTTGCCTCAGGCCAAACAACCAACAGGGAGGGAACCCAGCCCCACCTACCAGCAATCAAGCGGATTAAAGTTTACTTAACTGTGCCCACCAGAGCAACACCCAGCTCTACCCACCACCAGTCCCTCCCATTAGGAAGCTTGCACAAGCCTTTTAGATAGCCTCATCCACCAGAAGTCAGAGAGCAGAAGCAAGAAGAAATACAATTCTGTCGCCTGTGCAAGGAAAATCACATTCACAGAAAGATAGACAAAATGAAAAGGCAGAGGACTATATACCAGATGAAGGAACAAGATAAAACCCGAGAAAAACAACTAAATGAAGTGGAGATATGCAGCCTTCCAGAAAAAGAATTCAGAATAATGATAGTGAAGATGATCCAGGGTCTCAGAAAAAGAATGGAAGCAAAGATCAAGAAGATGCAAGAAATGTTTAGCAAAGACCTAGAAGAATTAAAGAACAAACAGAGATGAACAATACAATAAATGAAATGAAAAACACACTAGAAGGAATCAACAGCAGAATAACTGAGGCAGAAGAACGGATAAGTGACCTGGAAGACACAATGGTGGAATTCACTGCCACAGAACAGAAGAAAAAAGAATGAAAAGAAATGAAGACAACATAAGAGACCTCTGGGACAACATTAAACACAGTAACATTCACATTATAGGGGTCCCAGAAGGAGAAGAGAGAGAGAAAGGACCCGAGAAAATATTTGAAGAGATTATAGTCAAAAAGTTCCCTAACGTGGGAAAGGAAATAGCCACCCAAGTCCAGGAAGTGCAGAGAGTCCCAGGCAGGATAAACCCAAGCAGAAACACGCCAAGACACATAGTAATCAAACTGACAAAAATTAAGTACAAAGAAACATTATTGAAAGCCGCAAGGGAAAAACTACAAATAACATACAAGGGAACTCTCATAAGGTTCACAGCTGATTACTCAGCAGAAATTCTATGAGCCAGAAGGAAGTGGCACAATATATTTAAAGTGATGAAAGGGAAGAAACTACAACCAAGATTACTCTACCTGGCAAGGACCTCATTCAGAGTTGATGGAGAAATCAAAAGTTTGACAGACAAGCAAAAGCTAAGAGAATTCAGCACCACCAAACCAGCTCTACAACAAATGGTAAAAGAACTTCTCTAAGTGAGAAACACAAGAGAAGGAAAGGACCTACAAAAACAAACCCATAACAATTAAGAAAATGGTAATAGGAACATACATATCGATAATTACGTGAAACGTGAATGGATTAAAACCTCCAACCAAAAGACACAGGCTCGCTGAATGGATACAAAAACAAGGCCCATATATATGCTGTCTACAAGAGACCCACTTCAGACCTAGGGACACATACAGACTGAAAGTGAGGCGTTTGAAAAAGATATTCCATGCAAATGGAAATCAAAAGAAAGCTGGAGTAGCTATACTCATATCAGATAAAACAGACGTTAAAATAAAGAATGTTACAAGAGACAAGGAAGGACACTACTAAATGATCAAGGGATCAATCCAAGAAGATATAACAATTATAAAAATATATGCACCCAACATAGGAGCACCTCAATACATAAGGCAAATGCTAACAGCTATAAAAGAGGAAATCGACAGTAACACAATAATAGTGGGGGACATTAACACCTCACTTACACAAATGGACAAATCATCCAGACAGAAAATTAATAAGGAAACACAAGCTTTAAATGACACAACAGACCAGATAGATTTAATTGATATCTATAGGACATTCCATCTAAAAACAGCAGATTACAGCTTCTTCTCAAGTGCACACGGAACATTCTCCAGGATAGATCACATCAGGGTCACAAATCAAGCCTCGGTAAATTTAAGAAAATTGAAGTCATATCAAGCATCTTTTCTGACCACAACACTATGAGATTAGAAATCAATTACAGGGGAAAAAAATGTAAAAAACACAAAAACATGGAGGCTAAACAGTACATTACTAAATAACCAAGAGATCACAGAAGAAATCAAAGGAAATCAAAAAATACCTAGAGACAAATTACAACGAAAACATGACGACCCAAAACCTATGGAATGCAGCAAAAGCTGTTCTAACAGGGAAGTTTATAGCAGTACAAGCTTACCTCAAGAAACAAGGAACATCTCAAATAAACAATCTAATCTTACACCTAAAGGGACTAGAGAAAGAAGAACAAACAAGACCCAAAGTTAGTAGAAGGAAAGAAATCATAAAGATCAGAGCAGAAATAAATGAAATAGAAACAAAGAGAACAATAGTAAAGGTCAGTAAAACTAAAAGCTGGTTCTTCGAGAAGATAAACAAAATTGATAAACCTTTAGCCAGACTCATCAAGAAAAAGAGGGAGAGGACTCAAATCAATAAAGCTAGAAATGAAAAAGGAGAAGTACAACAGACACAGCAGAAATACAAAGCATCCTAAGAGACTACTACAAGCAACTCTATGCCAATAAAATGGACAACCTGGAAGAAATGGACAAATTCTTAGAAAGGTATAACCTTCCAAGACTGAACCAGGAAGAAATAGAAAATATGAACCGACCAATCACAAGTAATGAAATTGAAACTGTGATTAAAAATCTTCCAATAAACAGAAGTCCAGGACCAGATGGCTCCACAGGTGAATTTTATCAAACATTTAGAGAAGAACTAACACACATCCGTCTCAAACTCTTCCAAAAGAAACTGCAGAGGAACACTCCCAACTCATTCTATGAGGCCCCCATAACCCTAATAGCAAAACCAGACAAAGATACTACAAAAAAAGAAAATTAAAGACCAATATCACCGATGAATATAGATTCAAAAATCCTCAACAAAATACTAGCAAACAGAATCCAGCAACCCATTAAAAGGATCATACACCATGATCAAGTGGGATTTACCCCAGGAATGCAAGGATTCTTCAATATATGCAAATCAATCAATGTGATACACCATATTAACAAATTGAAGGGGCTTCCCTGGTGGCGCAGTAGTTGAGAGTTCGCCTGCTGATGCAGGGGACACGGATTCGTGCCCCAGTCTGGAAGGATCCCACGTGCCGCAGAGCGGCTAGGCCCGTGAGCCATGGCCGCTGAGCCTGCGCATCCGGAGCCTGTGTTCCGCAGTGGGAGAGGTCACAACAGTGAGAGGCCCATGTACCGCAAAAAAAAAAAAAAAAAAAAAATTTGAAGAACACAAACCATATGATCATCTCACTAGATGCAGAAAAAGCTTTTGACAAAATTCAACACCCATTTATGATAAAAACTCTCCAGGAAGTGGGCATAGAGGGAACCTACCTCAACATAATAAAGGCCATATACAACAAACCCAAAGCAAACATCATTCTCAATGGTGAAAAACTGAAAGCATTTCCTCTAAGATCAGGAACAAGATAAGAATGTCCACTCTCACCGTTATTATTCAACATAGTTTTGGAAGTCATAGCTACAGCAATCAGAGAAGAAAAATAAATAAAAGGAATACAGATGGGAAAAGAAGAAGTAAAACTGTCACTGTTTGCAGATGACATGATACTATACACAGAGAATCCTAAAGATGCCATCAGAAAACTACTAGAGCTAATCAATGAATGTTGTAAAGTTGCAGGATACAAAATTAATGCACAGAAATCTCTTGCATTCCTATACACTAACAACGAAAGATCAGAAAGAGAAATTAAGGAAACAATCCCATTCACCATTGCAACAAAAAGAATAAAATACCTAGGAATAAATCTACCTAAGGAGGTAAGAGACCTGTCCTCAGAAAACTATAAGACACTAATGAAAGAAATCAAAGATGACACAAACAGATGGAGAGACATACTGTGTTCTTGGATTGGAAGAATCAATATTGTGAAAATGACTACACTACCCTAAGGAGTCTACAGATTCAATGCAATCCCTATCAAATTGCCAGTGGCATTTTTTACAGAACTAGAACAAAAAATCTTAAAATTTGCATGGAGACACAAAAGACCCCGAATAGCCAAAGCAGTCCTGAGGGAAAAAAACGGAGCTGGAGGAATCAGACTCCCTGACTTCAGACTATATTACAAAGCTATAGTAATCAAGACAATATGGTACTGGCACAAAAACAGAAATATAGATCAATGGAACAGGATAGAAAGCCCAGAGATAAACCTACGCACCAATGGTCAACTAATCTATAACAAAGGAGGCAAGGATATACAACGGAGAAAAGACAGTCTCTTCAATAACTGGTGCTGGGAAAACTGGACAGCTACATGTAAAAGAATGAAATTAGAACACTCCCTAACAGCATACACAAAAATAAACTCAAAGTGGATTAAAGACCTAAAAGTAAGACCAGACACTATAAAACTTTTAGAGGAAAACATAGGAAGAACACTCTTTGACATAAATCACAGCAAGATCTTTTTTGACCCACCTCCCAGAGTAATGGAAATAAGAAGAAAATAAACAAATGCGACCTAATGACACTTCAAAGCTTTTGCACAGCAAAGGAAACCATAAACGAGACAAAAAGACAACCCTCAGAATGGGAGAAAATATTTGCAAATGAATCAATGGACAAAGAATTAATCTCCAAAATATATAAATAGCTCATGCAGCTCAACATTAAAAATACAAACAACTGAATCAAACAATGGGCAGAAGACCTAAATAGACACTTCTCCAAAGAAGACATACAGATAGCCAAGAAGCACATGAAAAGCTGCTCAACATCACTAATTATTAGAGATATGCAAATCAAAAGTACAATGAGGTATCACCTCACACCAGTTAGAATGGGCATCATCAGAAAATCTACAAACAATAAATGCTGGAGAGGGTGTGGAGAAAAGGGAACCCTCTTGCACTGTTGGTGGGAATGTAAATTGATACAGCCACTATGGAGAACAGGATGGAGGTTCCTTAAAAAACTAAAAATAGAATTACCATATGACCCAGCAATCCCACTGCTAGGCATATACCCAGAGAAAACCATTATTCAAAAAGACACATGCAGCCCAGTGTTCATTGCAGCACTATTTACAATAGCCAGGTTTGAAGTAACCTAAATGCCCATCGACAGACGAATGGATAAAGAAGATGTGGTACATATATACAATGTAATATTACTCAGCCACAAAAAGGAACAAAACTGGGTAATTTGTAGAGACGTGGATGGATCTAGAGACTGTAATACAGAGTGAAGTAAGTCAGAAAGAGAAAAACAAATATCATATATTAACACATATATGTGGAACCCAGAAAAATGGTACAGATGAACTGGTTTGCAGGGCAGAAATAGAGACACAGATGCAGAGAATGTATGGACACCAAGGGGGGAAACTGGTGGGGGGCATGGGGGTGGTGGTGTGACGAACTGGGAGATTGGGATTGCCATATATACACTAATATGTATAAAATGGATAACTAATAAGAACCTCTGGTATAAAAAAATAAATAGGGCTTCCCTGGTGGCGCAGTGGTTGAGAGTCCGCCTGCCGATGCAGGGGACATGGGTTCGTGCCCCGGTCCGGGAAGATCCCACATGCCACGGAGCGCGTAGGCCCGTGAGCCATGGCTGCTGAGCCTGCGCATCCAGACCCTGTGCTCCACAACGGGAGAGGCCACAACAGTGAGAGGCCCGCGTACCGCAAAAAAATAAATTAATTTAATTAAATTCAAAAATTCAGAAAAAAAAAGAAATATCTCCATTTGGAGGTAATTTCACCCCTACAAAAGCAAAATACCTTTGCTTTTAAAATTTGATCTATCGGTGATTTGTGACCGCCTGGAGGGGTGGGATAGGGAGGGTGGGAGGGAGGGAGACGCAAGAGGGAAGAGATATGGGAACATATGTATATGTATAACTGATTCACTTTGTTATAAAGCAGAAACGAACACACCATTGTAAAGCAATTATACCCCAATAAAGATGTTAAAAAATAAAAAAAATTTTTTTTTTAATTTGATCTATATTTTCCTTTTCTTTCTCTATTCTTTTGTCATGTTAAGCAGGAATACACTGAATTAGTCCTTTTCACAATCAGTATATGCATTATTCATAAAGAGAATTTAAATCAGGTGGGTGCCGTTAGAAACTATTCTGGTCAGTTGCGTGCTGATGACTTATGCCTTGGTTATTGTATTTTATCATATTTAAATAGGCAGCTTTCTTCTTTTTCTTTTTCTTTTTTAATTTTATTTATTTATTTTATTTTTGGCTGTGTTGGGTCTTCATTTCTGTGCGAGGGCTTTCTCTAGTTGCGGCGAGTGGGGGCCACTCTTCATCGCGGTGTGCAGGCCTCTCACTGTCGTGGCCTCTCATGTTGCGGAGCACAAGATCCAGACGCGCAGGCTCAATAGCTGTGGTGCACGGGCCCAGTTGCTCCGCGGCATGTGGGATCTTCCCAGACCAGGGCTCAAACCCGTGTCCCCTGCATTGGCAGGCAGATTCTCAACCACTGTGCCACCAGGGAAGCCCCAGCTTTCTTCTTAAGAGTTATATTTATGGGATTACTGGTAATGTATCTTTTTCTCTTTTTTTCTCATTTAGACTACAATTATTAAAAAAAAAAAAATTCTATAGGAGCAAAAGAAAAAAATCCACCAAACAAAAGTTACTTCAAAAAAAAGTTAACTAAAGATGTTACATATATTAAAGTTTCATGTAATTATCTTCCTTCTATTCCCCAAATACCATGATGTACTCTACTTGTATAAATGTTATAATGTTTTAACATTTTATGTTTTTCTACCAATACTTTAAGTTTAAAGTTAAAAAGTATGGGTATCAAGTATTTGACAAGATACAAGAAAAATTCTATATTTTTCAGTGAGAGTTAATAACCAGGAATACCAAACCCAAATTTTCCCAATTTCATTTCCTCATTTTTTTAAAAAGTATGAATCCAAAACGTTTCAAGGAAAGCAAACTTCAAATACTAATGTATCAAACAAAACAGCAACACAAAACAACTCACTTAAAAAAAAAAGACTATATCAACTCTACATGGACTAAGTACAAAAAGGAATCTTTTGTCTGTTGTCAAACCACAATAGATTTTTTTAAAAAAATCACATGACTGGATAATAACAGAAATATCTCCATGTGGCAGGGTGGTAATCTATCAATTTTTAACACATTTTGCCCCTAGGAATAGGGTTTTTGGCAATTGTTTTGCATATTTGTTACTTTTTTTAAGAGCTCAAAATCAGGAGATTTAAAAAAAGTAAGAATAGTGTTCCTGCATACTGTGTTAGGGAAAATTCCTGTTAAAAACATACAGTACAACCAATATGTAATCACCCAGCTGTGGATTTTTTTTCTGCATAGATATGAAATTACATCAATTACTCTAGAAGAAGTATTTCCATAATGTTTGTAAAGTGACCCTGCAACAGTATCCTGCAAGTTATAAGCTAGCACTGTCCCTACTGCCTCCTAACACCGAGGAAAGAGGGTGTAGAGGACTGCCCCATACAGTACCCCTCATGAAGGATGTCTGCTTTAGGATATTCAGATCATTCAACATTCATCACAGCAAGGGCCAACACATTCTAGAGAAAAAGGGACAGACTGGTCAGCTTCCATTCAGTACTCTTCCACTTCTGCTTTCAGTCCCTCCCCTTAGAAGCAAAGATGGGAGCAAAGAGGGAGTACCAAGGCAAAGACATTCAGTCAAGGTGCTCAGGTAAACCAGGCGTGGCCAAATCCTCACGGTGTCCCTCACCAGAAAGAAACGAGATCCTGAACAAATATTTCTCCTACTTTTGAGGACTGGCAGTGCTGCCTTCTCCCCACACCAAAAAAAAAAAAAAAAACACTCAATAAATAACTCATTCTAGGGACTTCCCTGGCGGTCCAATGGTTAAGACTTCACCTTCCAGGCAGGGGGTACGGGTTTGATCCCTGGTCAGGGAGCTAAGATCCCACATGCCTTGCGGCCAAAACAACCAAAACACAAAACAGAAGCAATATTGTAACAAATTCTATAAAGTCTTTAAAAACAGTCCACATCAAAAAGAAATCTTTAAAAAAATAATAATAATTCATTCTATGTAGCTCTTCGAGGGTGGTAAAAAATAGAAAATTTTTTAGATTTCTCCACACTCAGGCCCAAGCCTACTGTCTAGTCTCACGTGCTCACTAACGTTAAGCGAGCCTCTAGCACCCTCGGAATCCTAAGTCACAGGTGAAGCCGTGGGGTCCTCGAGATATTCAGCCGGCCTTAGGCATAGCCTTCCTTCAGAGAGACCTGCCATTCGGTTGCACCCAAGACATCCTGTGAATTGGCATAAGTAAGACTTGGTTTCTCCAAGACTAACTAACATTATAAAAACATCAATTAGATCGTGTTATTGCCTTTCATTCTTAAAAACCCAGATATTTAAAAAAGGAAAAAAGAATCCCAGCAACCGTTGGGGTGGCCAGCATAGAACAAACAGCTAGAGGGAGTGGCTGGTATAGAAGATTCAGTCAGTGCAGGGAAGCACAAACCATTATTATTTCCCTTTTGGTCAAGCAAACCAGAATGGTTGTACCCTTCTTGTTTTTCACAAAACCAGATGTGCCTTTGGCCACTGGCATAAGGTCTGGATTTGAAACTTTTTTGGTAGACCCACAAAACGCTAGAACCAAAATTGTTAGCCTTGAACTTACTTTGCTTGATTACTAGCTCTAGCTTCCAGCTGGAATAACACATGATATCATTGCTTCTAAGGCAAACCCAGTTTAAAAGCAATAGTTTACTTAGCCTATATATTTAACTCTCACTTTCCAATCAGACATTTGGCAGAAATTCACGTAACTCCAAAACCTGGCAATGTGCCCTCCCTGGGCAAAGGAACAAGAAGTTCATGTGTGTTTTTATTCTATTTTCCATTTGTCTTTCTCTTTTATTATTAAAAAACACAGTACCTTAATGTGATAGGAGAGAAAAACAACATTAAAATAAAATATTCTGCTGGAGAAAAGTGAAATCGAGATGCTATATCCTTATGGAGAAATGTGTAAGTTTCATAAGGTTTCAATAAAAGGCTTGCTGAGGAGCAAAACTCAAGACGAAATTCTAACCTGGAGGCCAAATTTATAGATATATCAATAACAAGCAAATTAGTAGAAAACATTAAAATGACCTCAATATTCACAGAGAAAGTTGTCAGCTTAAGTGCATATAAATTGAAATCTACATTCATGGGTTATGTAGACCCTATTGTGTTTTGAAAACTTTTTTATCCTAATGCCTGAGAACAAGCATAAGTGGAGTATGAGAAGAAAGTGGCCAACAGTCATTTGACGCCTTGCCCCAGGACAAATAGTCTAGCAATACACAGCAGTAAAGGGCATGGCTTCAGTATCAGACACGCGGGTTTTAACCAGGCACATGTGGGTTTTAACCTGACACTTACTAGTGGTAGGACCATGGTAGGTCAAGTTCATAATTTGTCCAACCTCTGCTATACAGTCCTCAAGGCTAAATCAGCAGCTCAAGAAATTTATTTATAAAATACTATAAATGCAGTACTCAGGTACTCCGACCAGCCCAGGAAATCCTACTTGGTCCTGTATCCCCAAAATTAGCACAAATGGTACTAACGTACTGATATCTAATACACATTACAAAATAAACTATATGCACATCCAGGAAACCATATATGTTTTGGTTTTATAACTTCACTACCTGACAGGCAGCATGCATTCAAGAGATCGTTATTATGTGGAATGGAACAGAATATTTTCTTTTGGAGAAGGCATTTTAACTTTTTCCCTCCACCATTTGGAAGTGACACCTCTCTTGGCAAGAAACTAGAGGGCAGAGGCTTCCCTAGAGGAGAGAGAAAGTGATGAAGAGATGATTTATATTTCTGAGGACTAGAAAAGTTTATTCTATCTACAGATGAGACAGTGTCTCCCCAGGTGTTCTGAACTGTGGGGGAAAAAGGGGTAGAGTTAATACCTCAAAAGGGTATAATCACATGAGCCCCTGAAGAACCAACATATTAGGCTACTCAGATCTCTTTAATTCCAAATGTCCTTCATCTGGAACTTTTTCCCATAAATATCTGTGGAAAAATTTTTTAAACTCTAATAATTTAGTGTTGCATTAAAATAAGTTATATCTCCTACACTATTACCAAATATCCCAGAATCTAGTGATGTTTAAGAGTGCAAACATCAAGACAATCCATTATTTTGATAACTTCCCCAAGATCATAAATTATCAGAATTACAAGACTTACACTACAAACTTCTGTGATGAAAACTGCAGTAAAAGATGGCCATGTTAATTGGAATGTGCGGCTGCTATCACAGAGGCTCAAAATTATAGTGACTTAAACAAAATAGGAATATATTTGTCACTCACATAAAGACCAGGTCAGTGGTCCAGCGAACCAACTATGGTTCTTCCATCCTTCCATTCAAATATCTTCAACACATAGCTTCCTCTCATAATTCAAGTCAGCTACTCCCATTCTTGCCATTCTGGCTGCAATTCAACACACAGAAAGGGGAAGAGGAAAGGCACATACCTCTCCTTTCAGTGCACAGCCTGAAGGTGGCCCACATCAGTCCTACTCATGTCTCACTCACCAGAGCCTGGTCACATCGAGCTGCAAGGCTAACTGCGAAATCACTGTCCTTTTGGGTGTACAAAACATGTACTATGTAAAAAGGTGACACCAGGTGGTGAGAACATTAAGCCTCTGCCCTAAAGGCCATAAACAAGACATCCCTTTAGACTCACGTAAACCACTCAAATCTTTATCCATTTATTGCAAGCCAATCAATGGGAAGTAAACTCCATGTTTATAACAAACCTCTCAAATTCCCACAGGCAGGCAGTAAAGCCTGCTACTGTAAGTGTGAAAATGAAGATTCTGTATTCTGGGACATATTCGAATACCTGAATCAGGTCAACAAGGTCCCCAGTTTCAACTGTCTTATAATCTAGCAGAGGGAGACAATGACTATGTAAACAAAATAACGTCAGAAAATGAAAAGCAAATATAAAACAAAGTGATGAGGAAAGCTATTCAGGGAAGGCTGCCCTGAGGAGATGGCATTTCAGTTTTGACCTGACCATCCATGAGAAGAACTGGAAAATAACATTCTAATAAGAGGGATTAACAATTGTTAAAGCCCCAAGTTTCCCTATTTGTCAGAATCAAGTTGCTTTAGCTCTAGTTTTCTTTATTTAGGCCTGCTACACATGGGAGAGGAAGAAAGAATATGTGTATATGTGTGTGTGTGTGTGTGTGTGTCTGTGTGTGTCTGTGTGTGTGTGTGTGTGTCCAACCTCAGGAAGGGGAGATCTATAACACTACTACTGGAATTATTAATACTTAACAGCTAGGAATAATGTGGAACACTCCAAAACCAGGAAGAAAGAGGCCCTAGGGCCATCGATAGAAAAAAGAAGATTGTTACAAAGCAAATTGTTAGAGAAGTTGAAAGACAAGTATAGCCTTTGTATTCAAAAATTATTTTTTTTCACTTGTTCTAAATAGTGCTTCTGGGTGTATATATTTCTTAAATAAAGTTAACTAATTTCAGGTATATTGTTCTAACTAAATTTTAGTTCCAAATCAGAAATCAGCAGTTGTAAATAAAATGCCTTATTATACATTTTTAATCAAAATGAGTTATATACAAAACAAGTAAAAGAAATAAGCAAATTTAATAATTAAATATTTGTACATTAGTATCGTAAATTAGTATTATATTTTAAATATTACACAACTTATATTTCACTATAGGGACCCAAGTTAAGTCAACACATTCTTAAGCTACTGAGAATCCACTCATAAAAATCTTAACCTAAGACTTAATAGCGCCAGCCTAAGAGATCATCCCCAAAGCATGTATTCCTTGGTCCTAGGGCAATTTAGGGGAAATTTCAGTATTACTTAAATTATCATGATGTATTCACAGCATAGTCTAATAGTCACAAAATTGCCTAAAAGAAAGACCGCCTTCTTAACTTATGAAAGGTGCTCCAGTCAGATGAATATCCCAAGTGACAAATCTTTTATCATACTCACGGCCGGTGAAGACAATATGCCACTCAAATGCCACTATTTTAACACAATGGCAAAAGAACAGTCAGGAAAATACTAAGTCTGACCCAAGATCTGGGGAAATTTTCATCCACTTCCTACTTTCAAAACCCCATTTCATTGACTGGAAGACACAACTGATTAGAGCACACCCCAGCAAGAGAAAAAAATACTGCACTTAGAGTGAGAAATGCCACTGATTCCAAGATGCACCCCAGTTTCAGAAATGTGAAAATGTGAAAAAATGGATATTTTAGAATCAATAAGAAATGGTAGTATTCTTCAAGCCAAAGCTGCCCCTTTTCTTTTCAGAATGGAAAATGACTTTAACTATTTTCAGCTCAATCAAAAAGAAGTTTTCTTCTGTATTAGGTTCACTCCTACCTCTCTTTGTATACAACTGTTTAATACAAATGTCCAAAGAGGCAACTGATAAACCCCCATTTAACCTTTTTCCAAAAATATTGAAGACATTTCATTCAAAACAAGCTGCTGCCAGCTTGCTATAAAGAATAAGAAGGGTGGAGAAAGAACAGGCTGCCAGCCAATGAGGGCAGATTCTGATTCTGAAAGCGCTGAGCCCCACAGTGCGCTCCACACGCAGGGCCCCTCCCAAGAGGAGAAAAGACAGAGTTCAGCCCATTCATTTGTCCCGAGCTTGCCAACTGGATAAAACACCCTCTCTGTAAGAGAGGAGGGAATAAAGGATCAGTGACAGACCAAGAGCATGCCTAGGAAAACCTCTCTTGGTGGAAATCGGTGGCGGGCTGGGGGATGTTCTCCTCTGATAAATGGCCTTTGCAGTAAATTTGATGTAATACTGTGAAAACCACTGTGACATAGTAAGAAACATATATTTGGTCTCTGTCCCCAGTTCCTGGCACATAGCTCCTAAAACCCTTGTATTTTCCTGAGCAACAAGGAGCATCTTTTGTTCTAATATTTTGTCTTGGACCCTGATTCCTGGTACACAGAACTCCTAAATCCCTTGGAATTTCCTGGATGACAGGAGCATCTTTTGTTCTAATGAGGTGATTCTTGGTGGGTTCCTGGGTAGCTCCTGGATAGGGGCTGGTCACCAGAGAGACCAAGCCAAGAATAGAAGCTTGGACTTTCAGATTCACCCACCCTGCCCCATCCTCCAGGAATGGGAGAAGGGCTAGAGACTGAGTTAATAATTAATCATGTCTACGAGATGAAGCCTCCATAAAAATCCCTAAAGTATAGAGAGCTTTGGGGCTGGTAAACATATCCATGTGCTGGGAGGGTGGGACACCCCAATTCCATGGGAACAGAAGCTCCTGCTCTTAGGACACTTTCAGACCTCACCCGAGTTCTAATAAGCTGAAACTTAAATAAAGGTTTCAGGAAGGGTAAGCTGGGACGAAGTGAGAGAGGGCATGGACATATATACACTACCAAATGTAAAATAGATAGCTAGTGGGAAGCAGCCACATAGCACAGGGAGACCAGCTCGGTGCTCTGTGACCACCTAGAGGGGTGGGATAGGGAGGGTGGGAGGGAGGGAGACACAAGAGGGAGGGGATATGAGGATATATGTATATGTATAGCTGATTCACTTTCTTATACAGCAGAAACTAACACAACATTGTAAAGCAATGATACTCCAATAAAGATGTTAAAAAAATAAAAAATAAAGTGTTGAAAAATAAATAAATAAAAATATAAATGTTTCCCTGAGTTTTGTGAGCCATTATGGCAAATTATGGAACCCAAAGAGGGGGTCGTGGGAACCCTAATTGAAAGCAGGTTGGTCAGAAGTATGAGAGGCCCAGACTTGCAACTGATGTCTAAAGTGGGGGGCAGTCTTGTGGGACTTAGCCCATAACCTGCGGGGTCTGTGCTAACTCCATTTAGTTACTCATAACTGAATTACAGGATACCCAGTGGGTGTGACACCCAGTAGTGGGCTGGAGGATTGCTTGGTGTGGGAAAAACCCCTACACATTTGGTGTCAGAAGTGTTAAGAGTAGAGCATAAAGAAACAAGAGATTTTCTTTTAACATGCTCCACAATTTTCCTTCTCAGCAAAAATCCTATGAAAAATCTGTAACTGTAAACAACACTCAGGTCTGACTTTAGGGATCACCTTTTTTTACCTCTTCCCTCACTCTTCATCCAAATAATATCACCAGCACTTTTGCAAGTGACAAATCAGGACCTCCCAGGGTGTTGGTGAAGTCAGGAACAGACCTAAAATGAGCCATTACATTTCCAAGCCTAGCCGTCTGGCTTGGGACCTAACAGAAGCTCTAGAGGACTGAGAAGGTAAAACCCACCAATTTGCTATAGGACAAGCAGACGTACTGTCATTTAGTTTAGTTAAACTTGATCTGTACAGAAGAGCTACTCTGAAGTTTAGTATCTCATAAAGAAAACTAAATCTACCTATTAAAAACTGCTTTGGCAACTGATAAAATGCTGTGCCGACTTTTCATTGCAAAGACAGATAACATTTAAAACTAAAGCAACATTTACCTGGAAAATCGTGAGTGGCTCTATAAATCATTTATATTTTATTTAAACGTCATTTTCCAGACTTCCCTGGTGGCACAGTGGTTAAGAATCCGCCTGCCAGTGCAGGGGACACGGGTTTGAGCTCTGGTCCAGGAAGATCCCACATGCCACGGAGTAACTAAGCCTGTGCAACACAACTACTGAGCCTGCGCTCTATAGCCTGCGGGCCACAACTACTGAAGCCTGCGCGCTCTAGGGCCTGTGTGCCGCAACTACTGAGCCCACGTGCTGCAACTACTGAAATCCGCATGGCTAGAGCCTGTGCTCTGCAACAAGCAAAGCCACCACAATGAGACGCCAGTGCACCGCAATGACAAGGAGCCCCTGCTTGCCACAACTAGAGAAAGCCTGCTCATAGCAACAAAGACCCAATGCAGCAAAAAAAAATTTTTTTTAATTTAAAAAGTCATTTTCCAAGTTGGATTTTTTTATTTAGAAATGTAAATTCTACCTAAAAAAAAACTGGAGATAGATACTACATATATATTTATAAAGTATGTTTTTTAGAAAGTATAAACACAGCTGCTTCCTCTACTACATAGTTTGCTATCATTTTATAACCACCAATAAATTATTGTCAATAAAAGTTTTTCTTTGAAACAATTAGCATAAAAACATCAGATATACAATGTAGAAACAATGAGATTTAAATCTGGATTTAAGAAAAATACTGTTAAACATCATCAAATAGTAAGTAAAAAAAGACAGTAACAGTTTTCTATGTAACAGTCTCATTCTTCCTCAGTAAATTTTAATTTAGAAAAACAAAATCTAGTTGAGAATATATTAAAACTATTACTTGCATAAAGTAAATTGGCATTTGCAATATTTTTGGCTCAGCTAAAAGAATAAATAATGACTACTATTTATTGAGCATTTACTAGATGTCAAGCACTGTACTTAGTGATATACATATGTAATCTCATCCAATCCTGACAATAACACTATGATGTAGGCACTTTATTCCCATTTAGATGAGGAAGCTAAATCAAACTTTCTTTTTTTTTTATAGTAATAAAAAAGAATTCTTCAAAGGCTACCACAAAATTAAGTAAATCCGTACTTTGATTAAAAGAAAAGCAGGGTTTCCCTGGTGGCGCAGTGGTTGAGAGTCCGCCTGCCAATGCAGGGGACACGGGTTCATGCCCCTGTCTGGGAAGATCCCACATGCCGCAGAGTGGCTGGGCCCGTGAGCCATGGCCGCTGAGCCTGTGCGTCCGGAGCCTGTGCTCCGCAACAGGAGAGGCCACAACAGTGAGAGGCCCGCGTTCCGGAAAAAAAAAAAAGAAAACCTACTTTTACAAGTGAATACATTCATTAATAGAATCATAGATGCAGCCACGTTCAGGTTCAACTTCGTTTCTACATTTTTTAACTTGAAATAGAAACAGAATTACTTGTTAATTAGCACATATGTGCTGAATGCCTAAAACACAGACTGTGATATTGGACCTTGATGAAAATGGAGAGAAAAAGGAATTGAGAAGATGCTTTATCCCCTTTGGTTTTTAAAAACATTCACTGCAAATAATTATTAGATTTTTCCCAATAATAATCCAAAAAGTTTATCTTTTGAGCACACAGTATTATCTTTCTGTCATATTCCAGGGCCTGAGTCAAACATAAGTCTTATGAATAGTACCCAGATCTCTTGCTGACTAGTCATTAAATCGCCAGAACCAATGAGCCAGGAGATGGCAGTGAGCAGAAGGAGTGCAGTAACCTGTGTTTAATTATACATTTCCAAGACCAATTTCTTTTTCTTTACCAAGGTTGTCTACAGGGTTACTTAGGCCATGAAGTCAACACTGAGGTTCAGTGACGGAGGCTGGGGAGAGAGTGGTGGAAATGAGTCTCCAAAGAAATACACAGCTCTCAGCGCTGGCTGAGATTTGCATTAGGTGGCTCTCAAGCCCATAGGAAAAATCTAGACATTGTCTTCACGCTCCAAATAAACTCAGATGCTCTACTTTCATACCGAAGTCTGTAAATAGGGCAACTCAGCACATATTATGACTCATTACAATAATGGGTGAGTGTATACTAGATAAAATAAGCCTGTTCATAAACAAAGAGCAATTGCTATGGCTGGTGTATAAGTTCGCCTGTGCAAAAACACTAACTTATAAGGACCCAGAAATGACTGAGAACACAGTGCTGGTCAGGGTAATGTGCAATTATGATAAAAGTGAGGTTTTAGCATTTTAAATGTTACTTCTTTTTCCCTGTCTTTTTATTCCTTCTCCACTTGCTGAGAGAAGCACACCAAGTACCGTGGTCACATCTGAGGCAGTCTAACATGGAAAAGGATTCCAAAAATTAATTATAAATATAAGATGCCATAGAATTAATACTGTGTCATGTTTCTTCAGAAATCTCTGGTGAGTTGAAGGATTATCATTCTTGGGAGAAAACTGCTGTGCCTTGTTTTGAAACACTGTTGTTAGATTTTGCTGCTAGAGATTCACCTTGCAGGGTGTCAGTGGTGGGCAGGGGTGAAGAGGTTGTCCTGGTGGCAGGGCAGGAGGAGGGAGGGAGGTTGTAGCAGTGGCCTAGAGCAGGTTGCCAGAGCCCAAGGGAGTGCATGGCGGGAAGCAGGGGCATCCCAGTGCAGGGTGTCAGCATCAAAAGAGGGTGAGGAGGGCATCTTCGCATAGTGGGTGGCAGAGCTAAGCAGGGGTTGTTGGAACCCAAAGTGGCAGAAAAGAACCTCACAGAGGCTGGTGGCAGTGAAGACCCAGTGCAGGGTTTCAGAACCTGAGCAAGATGAGGGGTGTGTCTAAATGGTGACCAAAGTCCCTGTGAGATGAGTAGGGAATCTCTGTGGGGGAGTGGGGTGGGCAGAGAAGGGAGGGGAATGAAGCAGCAGCCCCACACAGGTTGTCAGAACCAAAGGAGGTGAGACAGGCATCCATGGGGAGGTTGGAGGACAGCAATCTCCCAAGATAGAGTGTCAGAGCCTGAGCAGGGAGGTGAGAACATGCAAACAGGGGAGTGGCAATGGCAATATTCTGGCATGGGATGTTCAAGCCTACAGAGGGAAGAGGGCATCTGTGCCATGGGAGCAGCAGCGGGGCTTGGTGTGGGGTCCTGAAGCCTGAGAGGGGTGAGGAGGGCACCCATACAAGAGATGGAGGCCAGGCAGCACAGCACTAGAGGTCAGAGCCTGAGTGAGGTGGGAAGGGCATTCATGTGGAGAGGTTTCTATAGGGGCACCTTTGTGTGAAGTAAAAAAAAACATCCTTGTGGGCCTGGCCATAGCCTGGAGCAGGAAGACATGCCCAGGTGAGGTGAGGAAGGCACCTGTGAGAGGGGCAGCAGTGCTAATGGAGACTGGTTACCTACAGAAGGGATTTATAGATAAGGAAAGGGAGAAAACTAGAATGAACCCTGTGGTATTACATTAGAATTGTGACCTGGTTTTTAATAAGTAGATATAGATATAGGTGATATAGATAGATATAGTTACAGAAAAAATATAAGGAATAATTGATAAATCCACAATCATAGTGGGAAACTTGAAAACACTTCTGTCAGAAGCTAGTAAGTAAGGAGATAAAGAATTTTTTTTAAATGTATCTTGAATCATTTATATTTATTTGAATTATTTATATTATAATAATATATATTTTAATATATTATATATGATTACTGTAAGCTAAGGGACATTTATGGAACGTTACATAAAACAATTAGAGAATAAACATTCTTTTTGAGTATAATATGTGGACCATTTAGAGAAATGAATCACATACAAAGGAAGTCACATAAATAAGGAGATTATATCATTCAAAACACATTCTCTGACCACAATATAATAATCAAGTAAAAGTAAGTTTTTTTAAAAGACCTCATATAGGGCTTCCCTGGTGGCACAGTGGTTGAGAGTCCGCCTGCCAATGCAGAGGACATGGGTTCGTGCCCCAGTCCAGGAAGATCCCACATGTTGCAGAGCGGCTGGGCCCGTGAGCCATGGCCACTGAGCCTGCGCATCCGGAGCGTATGCTCCGCGATGGGAGAGGCCACAACAGTGAGAGGCCCGCGTAAAGCAAAAAAAAAAAAAAAAAAAAAAAAAGACCTCATATATTTATAAACTTAAAAAATATCATGCAATTTAAATAATAAATAAATCAAAGGGAAAATCATAATAGAAATTGTGAAATATTTAGAACTGAATAACAACAAAGACAGTCAAACTTTTGGACTAAGGTACAGCAGCATTTAGAGGGAAATTCATAATCTTTAATACATTATTTGAAAATAGGAAGTTAAAAAAAGAACAACAGAGTAAAACCAAAGAATACAGAAGAAAGGAAATAAGATAAAAACAGAAATTAATGAAAAATAAAACAGAGCACAAATGAGTATATCAAAATAAAAAACTAAAGCTGATTCTTTGGAATGACTAATAAAATTCTGCTAATATGAACCAAAATCAAAAGGAGAGTTAATTTTGCAATAAAAATACCAGGTATTGAAAAAAGGAATTACAACTATATATTCAAAAGAGATTTAAAAATTTTAAGAGAATTCTATAAATAAATTTATGCCAATTTGAAAATATAGATGAATGGATTTAAACGAATATAAACTACCAAAATAATCTCAAGAAAAAACAGAGAATTAAATAGATCTATAAACACTTAAGTAATCAAATTGGAAGTACAAATCTAAGTCTAACAACAACACGGCAGGTCCACATGATTCTAAATTTAGGCATATTTCACTTTTAAGCAACTGAAAATTCCTTTCTTATACAAATAGCTCCAAAGAATACAAAAAATGAAACTCACTCTGATTTTACCTAACTACTGTAAGCTTTGTTGCGAAACTGGACAACATCAGCACAATGAAGAAAAATTATAAGGTAATCTCACCTACAAGCATAAATGCAAATGCGTAAATAAAATATTAGTAAACTAAATCTAGCAGTGTGTGTGTGTGTGTGTGTGTGTGTGTGTGTGTGTGTGTGTGTGTAGGATCAAGTTAAACTTATCCCAGGAATGCAGTAATGATTATTTTAAAAACTATAAATACAATTCACCACATTAACAGATTATGGGAGAAAAACCATATATATATATTCATCTAAAAAATTTCAGAATCTGTATTAAGTGAAATTCAACACTCAGGCAGGATAAAAACAGCAATAACAACAACAACAATTCAGCAAAATAAGATTAAGAAGGAACTTCCCTAGCCTGATTAAAAATAAAACAAAACATAATATTTAATGGTAAAATTTTAGAACATTGTGTTTAAAGTCAGGAATAAGATGAAAATGCCTATTTTCATTGCCTCTGTTGAGTAGGGTTCTAGTATGCCTGGTCAGTGCACTAAAAAAGAAAGTGGTATGAAATGTGGAAAGGAAGTAACAAAACAGCCATTATTCGCAGATAATATTATTGCCTGTAGAGGAAATACAGGACAACCAATGAATCACAACAAGAAATAGGAAAACAAATATTAATACAAAATGCAAGGTTGTTGGACAAGTGATCACCAGTCAAAAGTCAAGCCAAGAGTATTCCAATACACCAGCAATGAGCAATTAGAAAATTCAATTTACAACTGGTATTAAAATCATTAAAATACCCATAAAAAATCTAGTAAGTTTCTTTTATAGAGAAAGGCATAAAACTGGACATGTTAATTTTAACACTGTGGTATTAATTCTGTGATGGATAAACTGACCACTGAAACAGACTAGAAAGTGAGATACAAACCTATTTTTATATGAGATCTTAGTGTATCATGTATCATTGAGAAATGGATGAGTATCTTTTGGTTCCAAATAACAGAAAACCAACTAAAATGGCTTAAACAATGAGAAGAATCATCATCTCACAGAACAAGATATTCTGAGGTAAGACTCAAAGTCATCTTTAAGGATTTAGGTTCTGTTTATCTTTTTCAGGATCTCAGCGAGCTCCCTTCATTATTACAAAATACTCAGTGTCACAAACATATATCAAGAAAAAGGAGCTTGTTTCTTCATTATGTATTTTTCTACATGGGCAAAAGAAAATTTTTCTTAGAAGCACCTCCAGCAAACTTCGCTTTGCCTCTCTTAGGCTAGAACTGCTAAACCAATCATTAGGTGAGGAGATGAGAATATTAATATAGTCTGAGACCAATCAGGATTTGCCTGAATCATGTGGGAAAAGAGTGGACACTGGAACAAAACTGGTATTCTGCCAACATGAGAAAAAGGGAAATGACTGTTAGGTAAGTAATCTACAGCACAATGGAATATTTCATAAATGGTATGGGGAGAATAGGCTATCCATATGGAAGAAAAGAAAATGAGATCCCAATAATATAAACAAAGATAAATTCCAGGTGGATTAAAAATTCAAATGTCAGGGAGGGTGGGAGGGAGATGCAAGAGGGAGGAGATATGGGGATATATGTATATGTATAACTGATTCACTTTATTATAAGCAGAAACTAACACACCATTGTAAAGCAATTATACTCCAATAAAGATGTTAAATAAATAAATAAATAAATAAATAAATAAAAATTCAAATGTCAAAAATTAACTTTTAGTGGAAAATACTGAACAATATGTTTAGAAATTAGGGGTACAAAAAGATTTCTAATATAAAACATAAATAAGAATAAGCTATAAAAGATAATATTCATTAACTAGAGTACATCAAATGCAAAAATTTTGTACAACAAAACATATAGGAATTAAATTTAAAATCCAAACCACAGTCTGGGAGAAGTATTTGCATGACATAAAACAGTTTTTTCTGTTACCTAAATAGATAAATAAGTATAAAAATGAGCAATTGACAGAAGAGGAAAACTGAATAGCTAATAAATACTACAGAAGGTGCTCAGCCTCATCAGTAGCCAGAGAAATGCCAATTTATACAAAGATAGTATTGACCCATTATAAAAAAATGTTTAAATTTGATAATACTGAGTGCTGGACACTATGCTGGGAAACAAACTGTCATCCAGTCCTAGCAGAAGGGTCAACTAGTTCAACGTCTTTGATGATCAGTTTGGTGATATTTAGTAAACTCAACAATATGCATGGTCAACAAAATAACAATCCTCTCCAAGGTATATGCCCTAGAGACACTCTCTCACATGTGGACCAGAAGACAAGTTCCAGGATATTCATCTCATTCTTTCAAACCACACACACACACACACACACACAAATATGGAACAGTCTAATTATACATCAATATGGGTTCCATAAATTGAATATTTATACAATTAAATCTATACATGTCAATTTGGATTATCTTAAAACAGAAGGCTGAGAGGGAAAAGCAGGTTGTTTAGGGATACTTATAATGTGATATCACTTACATAAAAAGTAAAACCCGTAGCATAATACTCTGTATTATTCATGGAAAAATAAATACTTAATAAACATATAGAAACAAGGAATCAAGCTTGTGATTACCTCTGGGAAAGGAAAAAGGAGAATCAGAGCAGAAAAAGGGTATAGTGTCAGAGATGCTTCAACTTTATGTCTAGTTTTATTTCTTTAATGAAAAAGGATATAAAGTAAACATAAAAAACTAGTAAATTATATTGAATCTATATGTAAGGTACATAAATATTTGTCATATTATTTTATGTGTTTGAAATACTTTATAATTTTTAAAAATACATCTTCTTAAAAGTTTCCCCTGAAAATATTTTATCAATAGTGAAAAGGTCCTACTCCACATACATCTCTCTTCATGAAAATTACAAATGAGGACTTCCCTGGTGGTCCAGGGGTTACGACTCCACCCTCCCAATGCAGGGGGCCCCGGTTCGATCCCTGGTCAGGAAACTAGATCCCACATGCCGCAACTAAGATCCCGCATGCTGCAACTAAAAAAAGATCCCGCACGCCACAACTAAAGATCCCACATGTGGCAAGGAAGATCCCATGTGCCACAACTAAGTCCCAGAGCATCCAAATAAATAAATAAATAAATAAGCTAATACTTTAAAAAAAAAAAGAAAATTACAAATGGAGTTTGCCTCCCTTTCGTCTATTATAAGCATCATTTTAAGCCACATGCTATATGTTGTTTAAGGATTAGAAAGTAGTGTCATAAGAAATGTAAACAGTAGCAATATTCTACAGGAAAAGTAGCAAGGATTAAATAAAGATGCCATGAAGATCAAGAAAGGCCCAAATGGCATAAAACTGAAAAGAGATCTTCAAAGTTTAGTCAAATACTCAAAAAACATTCTAAAGTATTGAATGAGAAGCCAAAGACGTTACTGTCAAAAAAAAAAAAAAAAGTAGATACAGAAAAAAACTGCTACTTGAGTTTTAAATTGGGGGCACTTAAGAAAATATGATATAGGGCATATGTCAACAATATGATTTATTACTAAGATTATAATAAATATCAGTTTTTCCCTGGAATTAAAAACTTTAATTATTAATATCCCAAGAAGCTCCCAGAGCAACATACCTGGAGAAGGAGTCTTTCAAAAGCCAGAAAGTTGTCCCACTTGGCAGTCTGCGGGTGTTTCAGAGTTTGAACAGTGGCCAGCCCAAGCTGTAGGAGCCCACAGTGATTCCCTAGAGCTTTGAGGTTGTTCTTGAAGAGATGAATATAGGACATGAGCTGTCCCGGAGTGACTCTCCCTGGAAAAACATACAATTTATCAGTGTACCCTCTTCTGGGAGTGGTAAAAATAATGAAGAGAATGCCATTAATAATACTACTGCAGGGCTTCCCTGGTGGCACAGTGGTTAAGAATCCACCTGCCAATGCAGGAGACATGGGTTCGATCCCTGGTCTGGGAAGATCCCACATGCCGCAGAGCAACTGAGCCCGTGCACCACAACTGCCGAGCCTGTGCTCTAGAGCCTGCGAGCCACAACTACTGAAGCCCGCATGCCTAGAGCCCATGCTCCACTACAAGATAAGCCACCGCAATAAGCCCATGCACCACAACGAAGAGTAGCCCCCGCTCACCACAACTAGAGAAAGCTTGCGCGCAGCAACAAAGACCCAACGCAGCCAAAAATAAATAGATAAATAAATAAATAAAATAAAATAAAAAATACTATTGCCTTACATCAGCACAAAACTTCAGAGTAAACTGCAAGCTTGCCTAAGCTACTGTGACTCTTAAAACAACATGGTGACAACAGCAAAGTTGAAACTATTAACTGCGTTTTGCAAGCAAGAAAACACGTTAAGTGATCTTGCCAAAGCCATATTGCTAGTAGAATTCATTTCATAATTCTGAAATACCCCATAAATAAGTTATCAAAAGTCATACGAATAAATATTTCTTGAACTCAACATGGAGTACCTCTCCAAGACAAATGATATTGCAATCTAAGAGGCAAAAAAGCAAGGTTTCTAATTGTGTACGTATGTCTATAAAGGAGAAATCTGTTATGACTATAGCTAAAATTTTATCACTGATATCCGTGGGTTCCTGAGAATATTCATGAGCATAAAAGCTGGCTGTTTATGGAACAAAAATGTATGGAGAACTAGAGTGGCAAAAACCCTGGAAGACGAGATATCAGAAGAAATGGTTTGGTATGGGTGACACAGTACATTTACTACGATGGTCACCTCTATCTAGAACGAGACCCCCACTTCACAGAAGACTGGAGTACCAAAAACAAACAAAAAACAAACAAAAACAAACAAAAAACCACCTGTTGAAGATTCACTCTTTCAGAGCTTCTAAGTCCAACTTTTGCCTATAGCAGTCCTTCCATTTAGTCGCTTCCCACTCTAATACGTCAAATTTCACTCCTGCCATTCATCAATGCTATGGACGGAACTCCTGAAAACCACAGATTCTCCTCATTGGGCACGAAGATGGCAATGGGGCCAAACATAGATGCAAGTCAAGTAATTCTTTCCTTTACATCTTACCTACACCCTGTCTGTGGTTTACTCTCTGATGCCTGAAATCCCAGTTTGTTTGTTATGTCTAGTTTGTTAATATTTGGCAATGAGACCACCTGTATTTATTTAGCACTTTATCGTTTATACAGTGCAAGTATGTCCTCTTGATTTTCACAGCAACTCTACGGAGTAGCAAATAAGTGAGAGTTCAGTGTCTTACATGGTGCTAAATGGCATCTGTCAATTAATGGTTTTGCTACAGACTATAATACACAAAAAATAAAGACCTTGTTTCAAGCAACTTATAAGCCTGCAACATATTCTATCTTTTCATTACATATTTTGAAGAGATTAAGGATTTTGAAGTGCCTTATTACCTGTTTATCAGGGCGAGCATGTAAAGAATAAAAACAGTGGGAATGATGAGCAGGGAGCTGAGTGTCACTAGTTTCTTTGGTCCCTCGGCAAAGCATTGTTCATTCCCGATTCTCAAGCAGCAAGCTAATGATTTGCTTGCTTAAGTACTAATAGAGAAGAGCCTCATTAACCCTTTCTCTGCTCGGTTTTGAGTCAAGTTGATTAAGGTATAATTTACATACAGTAAAATTCATCCTTTTCTGGTTCAGGGTGTTCTCAAATCAGTTCTATGAATTTTGACAAATGCATGTAGTTGGGTAAGCACTGTCACAATCAAAATATAGAATATTTCCATTACTCCAATAAGTTCCCCCTTTGTAGTCAATTCTCTTTTCCCACCCCCAGCCCTTGGTGAACACTTATCTGCATTTATCTGGCTTCTGTCCCATAGTTTTGCCTTTCCAGAATGTTCTATAAATGGAATCATATAGTATGTAGCCTTTTGAGTCTGGCTTCTTTCACTTTAGCATAAGGTATTTGATGTTCATTCATGTTGTTGCTTATATAGGTATTTTGCACCATTTTCTTGCTGAGTAGTAATCCATTGTATGAATGTGCCATGGTTTGTTTAGCCATTTATCCATTCACCGGTTAATGATCATTTGAGTTTTTTTCCAATTTTTAGAAATTACAATTATTTATCCTGAGCATCTTTTCATGTGTTTTTTGGCCATCTGTATGTCTTCTTTGGAGAAATGTGTATTTAGGTCTTCCACCCATTTTTTGATTGGGCTGTTTTTTTGATACTGAACTGCATAAGCTGCTTGTATATTTTGGAGATTAATCCTTTGTCAGTTGCTTCGTTTGCAAATATTTTCTTCCATTCTGAGGGTTGTCTTTTCGTCTTGTTTATGGTTTCCTTTGCTGTCCAAAAGCTTTGAAGTTTCATTAGGTCCCATTTGTTTATTTTTGTTTTTATTTCCATTTCTCTAGGAGGTGGGTCAAAAAAAGATCTTGCTGCAATTTATGTCAAAGAGTGTTCTTCCTATGTTTTCCTCTAAGAGTTTCACAGTGTCTGGCTTTACATTTAGGTCTTTAATCCATTATGAGTTTATTCTTGTGTATGGTGTTAGGAAGTGTTCTAATTTCATTCTTTTACATGTAGCTGTCCAGTCTTCCCAGCACCACTTATTAAAGAGGCTGCCTTTTCTCCACTGTATATTTTTGCCTCCTTTGTCATAGATTAGGTGGCCATAGGCGCATGGGTTTATCTCTGGGCTTTCTATCCTGTACAAATCAAAACTACAATGAGGTATCACCTCACACTGGTAAGAATGGCCATCATCAAAAAATCTACAAACAATAAATGCTGGAGAGGGTGTGGAGAAAAGGGAACCTTCTAACACTGTTGGTGGGAAAGTAAATTGATACAGCCACTATGCAAAACAGTATGGAGGTTCCTTAAAAAACTAAAAATAGAACTACCATATGACCCAGCAATCCCACTACTTGCTATATACCCAGAGAAAACCATAATTCAAAAAGACACATGCACCCCAATGTTCATAGCAGCACTATTTACAATAGCTAGGACATGGAAGCAACCGAAATGTCCATCAACAGAGAAACGGATAAAGAAGATGTGGTACGTATATACAATGGAATACTACTCAGCCATAAAAAGGAACGAAATTGGGTTATCTGTAGAGATGTGGATGGACCTAGGAAGTGTCATAGAGTGAAGTAAATCAGAAAGAGAAAAACAAATATCACATATTAACGCATATATGTGGAATCTAGAAAAATGGTATAGATGACCTTATTTGCAAAGCAGAAATAGACAACACAGATGTAGAGTACAAACGTATGGATACCAAGAGGGAAAGGGGTGGGGTGGGAGAAATTGGGAGATTGGGATTGACCCATATACACTATTGATACTATGTATAAAATAGACAACAAAGGGGAACATACTGTATAGCACAGGGAACTCTGCTTAATGCACTGTGGTGTCCTAAATGGGAGGGAAATAAAACGGAGGGGATATATGTATATGTATGGCAGATTCATTTTGCTGTGCAGTAGAAGCTAACACAACATTGTAAAGCAACTATACTTCAATAAAAATTTAAAAAATAAATAAATAAAATAAATTGAAAAAGATTCACAAATCAAAGTCCACCAACATTTTCCAAAAAAAAGAAAGAAAGAAATTGTGAATAAAGCCTTCACAAACATCTTTGTTTTTTTTATGTGTGTATGTGTCTGTGGACATATGGTTTCATTTTTCTTAAGTAAATTTCTAGGGTTGTTGGGTCATATGCTAAGTGTACGGTTAACTTTATAAGAAACCGACAAACTAAGTTCCAAAGTGAGCTGTCCCACCAGCAACAAATGAGATTTCTATTGCCTCACATCCTCACTAGCACTTGGTATTGCCAGTTATTTTGGTTTTAGCCATTCTTTCAGGTATCTAGCAACAACTCACTGTGGTTTTAATTTGTATTTTTCTAATGACTAATAATGTTGGTCTTTTCAAGTGCTTATTTGCCACCCTATATCTTTTTTGGTGAAGTTTGTCTGTTCAAATCTTTTGCTCATTTATTTAGGTTGTTTATTTTCTCCCTGTTGAGTTGTGAGTGTCATTAAGTTTTATCAATCCATTGGCTCAACATATATTTCTGTGCCAGGGACTGTTCTTACTGCTAAGAATAAACCCATGAACAAATCAGACAAAAATCTGTCCTCATGGCCAACAAACAAAGAAGGCAAATGATTCCTGGATGCTCTCCTAATTAATTCAGCTCATTGCATCTCGTTCTCTTCTTAGGAGGTGGGGATCTTTTGCACAGATGATCAATATATTTACACAAAAACATCTTGACATATTAAATATTAACGTTAAATACATGAAAACAAACTTTCGCATGAAATGTGTTCAAATCTAACATTGCCATGAGCTCCATTTATTTGTTTATACACTGTGCTGCAGGTGACGCAGTGTGGTCCCTGGACACACAGAGCTTTGTGTATCAAGAGAGAAAGTCATAGAACAATTATACAAACAACTGCTTAATCATTATTGTGGGAAGTATTGCTAAGGCAAAAACTAAAATGTCCTGAAACCATGAAAGGCTCTATGTGATATGTAATTGCCTACCTCTCCAACCTTATCTCCTGGACTGAAGGAGGAGGAATTTAAAAGGCTCAGAATAGGGCTTCCCTGGTGGCGCAGTGGTTGAGAGTCCGCCTGCCGACGCAGGGGACACGGGTTCGTACCCCGGTCCGGGAAGATCCCACATGCCGCGGAGCGGCTGGGCCCGTGAGCCATGGCCGCTGAGCCTGCGCATCTGGAGCCTGTGCTCCGCAACAGGAGAGGCCACAACAGTGAGAGGCCTGTGTACTGCAAAAAATAAATAAATAAAAATTTTTTAAGAAAGGCTCAGAATACATACAATCCATTCATAACATAACTGTGTTTTAGAGAGACCTCAAGAAATGGAAATCATCCAAGAAAGTCACCAGGTCTGTTTAGATTTCGACTGCAATAACCATATGTTCAATTTAAAGATAAGAATGTCTTCAATTCAGGGACTTCTCTGGTGGCGCAGTGGTTAAGAATCCGCCTGCCAATGCAGAGGACTTGGGTTCGAGCCCTGGTCCCGGAAGATCCCACATGTCGTGGAGCAACTAAGCCTGTGCACCACAACTACTGAGCCTATGCTCTAGAGCTCACGAGCCACAACTACTGAGCCCACGTGCCACAAATACTGAAGACTGCATGCCCTAGAGCCCGTGCTCCACAACAAGAGAAGCCACCCAATGAGAAGTCCATGCACTGCAACGAGGAGTAGCCCCCGCTCGCCACAACTAGAGGAAGCCAGCGCAGCAACGAAGACCCAACACAGCCAATAAGTAAATAAATATTTTAAAAAAAAGAATGTCTTCAATTCAAAACATAGTTATTAAACTTTTTATACAGTTAGCAATTTTCCTAGCTCAGACTTGGACTCAGTGACCATATTTACATAACACTGCCTTCCCACATAAGGCATGAGATCCAAAGGAACAAATGGATATATTTCATAACAGGAAATGCCAACAGAACACCACCTTGTGAATCAGCAATTATTCACTTTGCTGCTCCATTCTGTTCCCCTCTGTATACCTTTTGCTGCTCCATTCTGTTCCCCTCTGTATACCTTTTGCTGCTCCATTCTGTTCCCCTCTGTATACCTTTTTCTTACACACACAAGCCATTAACACTTCCTTATATATGTCATGAAAGCAGGGGTTTTTTTTGGTAAAAATTCATAACATGTTAATTGGAATTTAGTAAAAGAGTACTTCACACAAATGCTTTAAAATATAGGCTAGTGACATTTTTAAAATATAAATTTAATCACAATCTTACATAAAACAAGTCAAAATCAACTGACTGACTACCAAAAATGCTACACTGTGAGGCTAACAACTTGAGAAAGCTTCTCAGTTCATATCAACTAAAACTGCAAGCAACTAGAACCAGGTGTTGAAAAAGTAATAGAACATTTATTCACATCTCATATTACCAAGAAAAACCAAAAAACCTTGTCAGGCAGATTTACATGGTGATTTTAAAATGTCAACCCAAGAAGGCTTTGCAACACATTTTTTTAAAGTCCTAAAAACAAGGGCTATTTTATATCAAAACTGCGTAATACATAGCAACTCTTTGAAAAGGGACAATTTTGAAATTTGAAAAATAGTTTTCAAGTAAGAAAATCTATTAGGCTTTCTTTTTCTTTTTTATAGTTTTTAAGGAAGTGAAATGGGCTTCTGATTTCAATTTAGTTAAGAAACAAACACAAAACTTTAACAACCATCAGTTCTATGTATATTTTGAAACTCTTATTGAAATAGAATTATCTCTTGGGAGAAAGGGGACATATCTGGAAAATAAAAGGATTTAATATATTTATATTGTCTGTGATCCTTACAATATTGAATTCCACTGTATTCAAATCAATTATGGAACTTGCTCTTCCATTTATTATATACATTTGATAAACTATAACTTTCTGAACCTGCTTTGTGGCTTGGTAAGATATATTTAAAATATCTACACATACATGATGCTTTGTTGATTTTCTTAAAAAAAAAATGTATTCTGTCAGTGCTAGATTTGATTTAATCCCCAAATTGTGTCTTAATGGTAGAAAGTAACCATCTTTCTACTGGTGGTAGACTCTCAACCACTGCGCCACCAGGGAAGCCCCATTGCATGTTTTTTATTCATCATTGTCCTGAAAACACGAATGAAAACCCAGTGTGTGAAATGTGAATAAACAAAGCTATGTTTTTTGGGGGGGGGGGCTTTGTTTTATGTTTTTTAATAAATTTATTTATTTTTGGCTGCATTGGGTCTTCCCTGCTGTGCGCAGGCAGGTTTTCTCTAGTTGCAGCAAGCGGGGGCTACTCTTCGTTGCGGTGCACGGGCTTCTCATTGCGGTGGCTTCTCTTGTGGAGCACAGGCTCTAGGCACATGGGCTTCAGTAGTGTGGCACATGGGCTCTAGAGCGCAGGCTCAGTAGTTGTGGCGCATGGGCTTAGTTGCTCCGCGGCATGTGGGATCTTCCCGGACCAGGGATCGAACCCATGTCCCCTGCATTGGCAGGTGGATTCTTAACCACTGCGTCACAAGGGAAGTCCTCAAAGTTATGTTTTAAGACATGTATTTCCAGAAATCAAATATCAGCATTTCATTTTTCTCCTTTTTAATCATTTTCCTAATATAATAAAGGCAAAGTATATTAAAATATTTAAATATAACGTTCTGTTAAAACTCTGGTTTATTAACTCACACGTAATTGGCAAACATGAATAATTTTAATATTACACAAAAATATCTATTCATTTGTCATTTTTTCTCATTTTAACATTTTGTGCCACCAAATAAGAGCAGCTGAACACAAAATAAACAAACATAGCTGAACTCTGCAAGCCACAAGAGGAGCTGAGCACTGATTACATTCCTAGTTCTTCTTGGCTCTGCTTGGCCACGTGCACTGTCTTGGAAGTGCTTCCTGTTTGGTTCTCCCTGACCTTTAGTGCATTTTGCCTTTGCCTCCATACCAAACAGCCTCAGCTCCTCTTTACATTACCTTCCAGTGAGCTACCTTCAACTCTTTTGTTCACATAAAGTCCCATATACGCAGTAACGTTTCTTTATCTATAGTCTTTATCTATAGAAATTTGGCCAATCTTTTTAACTGTGCTAGTATTTTTATCGTTTACTTTAGTGCTCTAATTATAAATTTGTATCGATTTTTGAATGGGCTTCTGCTAGTGATTTTTGTTTGTTTGTTTGTTTGCGGTACACGGGCCTCTCACTGTTGTGGCCTCTTCTGTTGCAGAGCACAGGCTCTGGACGCGCAGGCTCAGCGGCCATGGCTCACGGGCCCAGCCGCTCCGCGGCATGTGGGATCTTCCCGGACCGGGGCACGAACCCGTGTCCCCTGCATCAGCAGGCGGACTCTCAACCACTGCGCCACCAGGGAAGCCCTGCTAGTGATATTTATTTTTATCACGAGCCCTGATAACTAGTATGTGATTTTGCAAAACAAGTTTTCCAAGAATGCGTGTAAATTATAGCAAAAGCACTTATACTAATATGTAGACAATGGTGGCAACTCTACTAATATTAAACTGTTGGTTGGTGGGCAGCACTGTCAGGGAAAATTTCAAATGTTAATTCAACAGTTGGCATAAGAGAGCCAGAATCTTGTGTACAAAAGATGGTTTCGGAGTTTTGTAAATAATGTACGAAAGGTTCAGAGGGTAGCATGAACACATCGGTTTAAATCCTCTTCTCATTTCATCAGAAAGACAAAAAGGAATTAAAAAGGGAAAGGAACACACAACAAAGAGATCGTGAGATAGTCCATAAGCAGACAAGACTTCAAGCACTTTTCCTCCCCATTTGCTGGTTATCTTTGTAACTTACATTACATACTTAAACTTTCTTCTTTGCTCTGTCAACTACAGATGGTATGCTATGGCCTTTCGTCTTCTAAGCAGAGGATATTAGTTCCCCTTACCCTTTCCTCTACTTCGTATTTCCCCCTTTCATCTTCCAAATCATCTGTACTTTTATTTTCATCCGGTCAAGATTGATAGCATTTATATTTTGTTTTGTAACCATAATTTAGTCTAATGTGCTTTTTCTATAGCATGATTAGAAACTTCAAAATTAGTCAAGTGTTTGTATCATTATAAACTATGTAACTATTAATGACAGACCCAATGTACAAGCTATGACTACATTTCCTTATGCATAGAATACACTTGGGTCCTAGAATGCGTATGGGCTTTTTCTGAGGGGGCAGGGGAGGAGCATTCCCTGCTTTAATCAAAGTTGTAAACTCTCCTAATTTCTAATACACCGTCTTATCTTTGAAGTCCGTGTTGTGTTGTTTGTTTTTTTTAAATTGAGGTATAGTTGATTTGTGGGGTTTTTTGGGTTTTTTTTTTTCCCCTCCCTGAATACTTTACTACCAAACTCCTTCATTCCCCTGTTCCATCATGGGCAGATTGTTCTTTAGGCCTTTTTGCACAGTCAGCAGCCTGGAACGCCTTTTATTGCTCTCCTCTATTGGAACACCGCTTCGCTAAATCCCTGATTTTTCTTTCTTGCTATACTGCCTTGTTTTGCTGGACACCCTCAAGTAACTTCCTCGGAAAAGATGTGTGGAAAGCAAAGTTCTCTTATCTCTGAAAAGGCTTTTTCTTGCCCTCAAAGTTTAATAACGGTTTATCTGGATCTACAATTCTAGGTTGAAAATAATGCATTGCTTCATTATCTTCTGGCTCAGCATTGCTCATAAGAAACGTGTGCTAGTCTCATTCTTGTTCCTTTGTAGATAAGCTTCTTTTTTCCATCTTGAGGTCCATAGGATCCTCTCATTCTCTTGTAACTCTGAGGAGTCACAGTGATTGTGTCTAGTTTAGAGGGTTTTTATTCTTTCCACTTGCTTTTCAGTTAAGCCTATTCTATATACTTGATATGTCTTTCTTCACATCTGGGAAAGTCTTACATTCTTTCTTTGCTAGTTTCCTGTTCTCTGCTTTCTCTCTCTTTCTGAAACTTCTAATAGCTCTTGGATCTCCTGACTTGGTTCTCTATATCTTTTATCTTTGGTATCATATTTTCAATGTCCTGTTCTTTCTACATTTTAGGAAATTTTCTTGATTTATCTTTAAACTTTGGCTGAATTTTATTTTTACAATAATATCCTTATTTCTAAGAGCTTCTTTTTTAACAAGAGCTTTATGAGCTTTAACTCACATACCATAAAATTCACCCTTAAA
>NW_021703777.1:64451183-64477243 GCF_005190385.1 Monodon monoceros | reverse complement strand
AGAGCTTTATGAGCTTTAACTCACATACCATAAAATTCACCCTTAAAGTGTACAATTCACTGATTTTTACTATATTCACAGTTATGCCACCATCACCACTATATAATTTGAGAACATTTTCATCATCTCAAGAAGAGAGACTACATTCAAATTTCCCCAGTTATGAAAAAGATATACAGCTATAAATCCATACATATTAGAATACAGCCTGAATAAAATTTTCAGTTGGGAGATATAACTGTACTTAGTTATACTAGGAAACTGAGAAATAGCAGAAATGAGAACATTAGGTAATTACAGCTATAAGAGAATTCTGGCTTTTTTATATGTAATAATACTATGGTCATGCACTAAAAAAAATTTTTTAATTGAAGTAACAGAGGAATAGAAGAGTACTAAATCATGCAGCAAAACAAACAGTAAAAATAAACTTCCTCCCCCCCCCCCCCCCACCAAAGGCTTTGCCTAGAATATGTGACAAGGCACTGCAGCAAAGAGGGGCCATCTGCCCAGAAGCTACAACCAATTTCAGACTCAGAAGCCTCAGGTATAATGGAGGTGAAAAGTGAGGGGTATAACATAAAGTAAAGCTTACACATCTTAAGTATGTAGTTCTGTTCACTGTTACACACACATCTATCCACGTAACCACCACCCAGATCAAGGTATGGAATATGTCCAGAACTCTGGAAGATTCCGTCAATACCTACCTAGTCAATAAGCTCACAACAGCAAACTATTACTTTTAACTCTCTCAACACAACTCACTTTTTTGTCTGCTTTTGAACGTCTAATAAACAGAATTATACAGATATACTATTTTGTATCTAGCTTTTTTAAATTCAACATCATCCAAAATCTCAATCTTTTTTTTTTCTCACTGTGTTTTATTGTTCTATATGACTATAATAGTTTCTGTATCCATTCTACTTTGAAGGATCTTTAGGTTTTATAGTTCAGGGCCATTATAAATAATGATGCTATGAACGTTCTACTACATACCTTTTGGTAGACTCATCTCCATTGGATACATGCCCAGGTGTGAAACCACTGGATCAGTGTACACTTATCTAAAGTTGATACTGCCAAATAGTTTTCCATGGTTGTATCAGTATAACCATACATTTTAAATATGATCAAACTTAACATAATTTTTAAAGTATACATACAATGTTTAAAACCTCGCACAACTGTATAATTAAGTTTCCTTCATGGTATTTTACGCTGGGTAGCCAAAACTCTAATAAGAGAGAGAAAAAAAAAAAGTCACAATGGAAACCACATTGCCATACTCTTAGTATGCACCTTTATTTTATTTTTCTCATTGTTTGTTTACTTGCTTATTTACTTACTTTCTTACCTAATTACATACAAAAGGCCTGGAAGGCAAGATACTGATTTCAGAGCAAAGGTTACATTGAAGAGTAAGATGATAGGGAGGGGGGATAGACAATTACTTTTTATTTTACTAATGCTATGATATGAATTTTAAAGACTATTTTACTTTTTAAATAGTCTCTTTGTTCTGATATAAAATAATGTCTGTTTCATGTGAAATGAACAGACCAGTATTTTTCTCTGGGGGAATCTGAGTCTATTACTATCACTGATTTGTACAATGGATGAAGCATTGGCTTTCAACAGAAAAAGAAATATAAGAGTAATAATAACTGTCGGTTTCCCACCTCTACTGAGGTCAAAGGACAAAGAAATATGGTTAACATGCAGGTGGAGAAATTTAAGTCAGACATGAGAAAAAAATTCCACGATCGTGATGACTATTAGGCATTGAAACAGGTTATTAACGGGGCGGGGGGGAAGAGGGAAGACAGTATAAATCTTCTTCCGTAGGGATTTGAAGGGCAGTATATACAGCCATCTGTATAGTGAAACTTGGATAAAACCCAGATGGGAATTGATGTCCATTTTTTTAACACTATGAATACTGAAGAAGGATTTCCTAGGATATCCTTTAAACAGTATATGTTACACAAATTTTTGAGCTCTGTAGTATTACAAAGACAGAATAAGAAAGTAATGTGAAAAGATCATTTTAATTATATGAATCAATTCAATCAAACGGATCCAAAATTGAGAAATCTATTGCAAGATATGTTTTCAGGATAGTACAGAATAAAGTATAACTGCTGCAAGACCACAGGTCACAAATAGAAAATAAGCAGCTCTCCCTGAAATTTTTACAAAAACAGTGAAATATAAAACCACCAGAAACACTTAGGGTTTGGCTTTCTTTGGAAATGCAGCCTTCCTGAGGCTAAGTTAAACACTGCATCAGTGTTTATAAACTCAGCAGAGAGCACGGAAAGGAACAGATAGATTATCCCTGTTATCTAAGGGGCAGATTACCAGCCTGCCAGGTAAGGGGCCTTTCCATGGTGGGTCTACCCTGACTTGGAAAGAATAGCCTCCAAGTAAAGCAACTCCCACCCCACAGCAATGGATCTTCCCTTGGGGTTTTTAAACTCCTAGCCCATATGCTCATATGTTGAGGATCCCTTCTGTTGAGAAAATATAAAGATTAATAAGAGGAGGAGGAGAAAAAATGAAGAAAAAGATGCACCAATTAAAGTTAAAAATATAGAGCCAGAGGGCAGATGCTTGAAGATGGGATATTAGAAATTCAGATTCCCATTTTGTGGATGGGGAAACAGAGAAACAGAGGCAATTCAGGTTCTGTTTTAGGTGATGAAGTGTAAGAAAGAAATATGTGCTTAGTGACCTTAAGGCTTTCGGGCACTATTAATCATTAATTCAATAAAAACTCTTTCTGTCTCTTTCTCTAGATTCTCTTCTTCTTCACGCCCCTAAATGGATGTGTTCCTTACGACTCTGCCTTCAACCCTCTCTCACTCATTCTACTTTCTTTTCCTGGATGATCACCCTTACGTTATATTTCCTTTAGAAATTCACTACTTAGGCTCCGACATAATCACTAGGTAACTAAATCCCCAATCTCCACTTTCACTTCTGGAAATCATTACTCTAGTCACATGTTTTCCAACTAAGATGATCAGGAAGCAATCATACAGGCAATGTAATTCCACCCCTAAATCTGGTAGAATACTCTTCATATGCAATTGTATGACCATTGGTCATTATTTTTACAATGTCTTTTATCTGCCCAGGAGACAGTAAATAATTTTATCATGCCATATCCTCCTTTTACAGAACACGCTAAATTTCACAAACATTTATATGTTACATAATAAATCATCTCATCTAATTGTCAGGTTAGCAGACAATAGAATCCCCATTTTGAAGACAGGAAAACAGATTCAGAAAAGTTAATTAACTTGTTCATTTGAAAATAAGACAGTATTTTTTCATGTTTCCTATCCCCTACAAGGACCTAATTATATACTATGAACACATAATAAATACCTTTAAAATGAATGAGAACAATTGTCTATTACGGCTAAATCTGGATAATGTATAGAAAAAATTTCAATGAGTTTTCCCCCTTCTACTGATTCCAATGATCTCTAGAAAACTGTGCTAATCTTGGACCCCGGAGAATATGATACTCTTTTAAATAATGGTTCTCGAAGGTGCTCCATGGACCCCTGGGTCCTTGAGGCACTTTCAGGTAGTCAGAAAAGTCAGAACTATTTTCATACTAATACAAAGATGCTACTTGATTTTGTTACTATCCTGTGTTTGCATTGATGGTACAAAAACAGTGGTGGGTAAAAGTGCCAGTGCCTTAGCACCAATCAAGGCAGTGGTACCAAATTATACAAGTAGTCAGTTTCACTTTCAGAATGGCCATGATGAAAAAGCAAATGTTACTAATTTTATCAAAACTCAACCCTTAAGAAAACATCAATATTTTGTGTAAAGAAATGGGAAATACACAAAAAGCACTTCTGGGGCAACCAAAGTATCAGTGCAACCATTGCCTCAAGGAAAAGCACTGATGTGATTACTTGAGTTGTGAACTGCTGTTCACACTGTTTTAATGGCATAAAATTTTTACCGAAAAGACAACTGAAAAAGTATGGTTCTTCACACATTTTTTCCAACAAGTAAATGAAGTGAGTCTGTCACTTCAACGAACACAATTAACAGTTTGTATTGTCAATATTGAAACTCAAGTTTTCATGTGAAATTATAATTTTGGAAAACTTGTATCTGCCCCTATATCTTTATATTCCTAATACTTAAAGATTTTCTAATGATATCAGTGGTGATATTGATAAATGTGGCTTTGTTATATTGTATAATGTATGTCAACATTTCAAAAATCTGCATAACTTAAAGAACCAATATTGCCCAAGTGATAATGTACGATGCTATAAAATAATATGTGCATAAAAGAGCCACTCAGGGCTTCTCCGGTGGTGCAGTGGTTGAGAGTCCGCCTGCCGATGCAGGGGACGCGGGTTCGTGCCCCGGTCCGGGGAGATCCCACATGCCGCGGAGAGGCTGGGCCTGTGAGCCATGGCCGCTGAGCCTGCCCGTCCAGAGCCTGTGCTCCGCAACGGGAAAGGCCACAACAGTGAGAGGCTCGCGTACCGCATAAAAAAAAAAAAAAAAAAAAAAGAGCCACTCAAAGTGCAAGAGACACCAATGGGTTTTAATGTACCAGAGTATGGAAAATTCAGCAATATGGTTTCATATTCCACATTGCAATTAACCTGTAAGAAATTACCTCTTGTAAACCTGGTGTAGTATCAAAGAATATCTGCAATTTTCTGGAAAGTTATTAAAATACTCCTCCCTTTTTCAACTACGTATCTTTGTAAGGTCAGCTTTTCTTTATATACTTTATCCAAAATAATGTATCACAACAGATTGAATGAAGAAGCGGATATGAGAATACAGCTGTCATCTATTAAGCCAGACGTTAGAGATATGCAAAAATGTAAAGTGGTACCACTCTTTTCCCTACATTATTTTATTTGAGAAAATATAGTCATTTTTCACAAAAATATGTTACATTAACATGTAATAGTCTTATTATAATATTTTTATATTAATTAATAAATATTTTAAAAATTTTCCCTGCTTGAATTCCTGACGTGATATTTTCTTTCTGTCTATCTCACGTGTATCAACAGATATACTCCACATAAACAAAAGCTCTTGGTGTCCACATAGTTTCTTCTTTTGTTGTTCATAGGTTGTTGTGAACCTCAATAGCATTTTTTTTTTTTTTGGTCGCACCACATGGCTTGCAGGATCTTAGTTCCCTGACCAGGGATTGAACCTGGGCCCCCAGCAGTAAAAGTGCTGAGTCCTAACCACTGGACCACCAGGGAATTCCCCTCAATAGCTTTTAACAATGTAAAGGGGTTCTGAGACCAAAAAGTTTTGAGAACTGATGTTCTAAATCAGTGTCACTCTTGGATTCCATAGGAGGGAGATAGAAAAAGCAATCCATTAAATAAATACATAACAAATACCAACTGACAGTATTAATTCAAGAATTTATTTATTCATTCCATAAACACTTACTGAGTATATAGTAACTTTAAGGTCTTGTGTTAGGTGTGGACAATACTAAGAAGCACAGATAAGAATTCTCAGGCCCAACTACTCAGGGTCTGGTGGTAACTGCTATAATTAAAGTATGAACAAAAACAGTACTGATAGGGATAGAACATGTCATCTTTTAGAAAGAATGACAGGGGATGCGAGATATGATGGAGAAAATGTTGGGGGAGAATTTTAAAAGCCTGAAGGATGAAATGAGCATTCTTTTTTTGGAGGGAGGCGAGAAGCAGGGTAAGGCTTTAAGATCAGTAGCAATTATTAACCAAGTATCCATGTGCAAGGCACAACAGGGGATACAAAAATATCTACAGTCTTCCAGGAAAGTAGAATTAAGGAAAAAAAAGCATAAAACAATTATCAGAAAGAGGAAGATAACCAGAAGAGCAGAGTGACATGAAGACCAAGGGAAGAGCATCAAGAAAGAAGACATGATCAGATGCTACAACACATCAGGAGGAACAAGAAATATCATAAAGGAAAGTTGTAAATAGAAATATTAATGCATATAACTGAAAGTAGAAATACACATTGTCCCTCTACTACTCATTCACACGCATCAGGCAATCCATTCATTCGAGCAGCAAGTACTAAGCCACACACTATATACCAAGCCAAACAGCCAATGGAGAATATGAAATGGACACTGTCTAGCAAAGTTTTGGATCCACACACATTTAACTATTCTGCACTGTGGTAAGTGCTAAGACAGAGCACTAAGAGAAATAAGAGAAAGAGCTGTGGGTCCTCAGAAGCCAGAGCAATTAATGTAGCTTGCTGAGGAGGGTGTAGGAAGAAGGTTAAAGGGGAATTAGATATGGTTCCACAGAGAAAGTGACATTTGTACTAGATCATGAAAAATAAGGTGGGTTTGACAGGAAAGTGTTTTTGTGTGTGTGTGCATGCGTGTGTGCACAAGCACGTAGTGTAAAGTGAGTGGTTATATTAGTCAAGGTCTCAGCAGGAAAAAGATGGCACTCTAACAGGAAAAATAAGGCAAACATAACAACAGGAATGTCTAACAAGTTAGGCTAAGGGAAATCAGGAGTGTTAAGGAAAACCAACAAGGGAAGGGTAGAAGGAAGCAACCAATTGCATCCTGGCAGGGATGAAGCCAGGCAAACAATACCCTAACCATACCCTCCCCCCACCCTCTAAATCTCCTGCCCATGCCTCCCATTGGCTAAACCGAACTGAGAGGCCAAGGGCAGAAAAGCGTGCTGAGGCAGTCCATAACGGTTAGCCTCCAGAAGCACAGGTAGAGAAGGGCGGAGGAAACCTGGAGGGACAATCAAACGAGAATATTTCAGGCGAAAACAACAAAGACATGGATCTACAGAAGTTCCTGCTGAGGAATGGGGAGTAGGGAGGAAAAGCAATTTGAGTGGATGGGTGAAGCATGAGGCTAGAAGTCAGAAATATTTCTATAAATAGCATGCTAAGGAGTTGGGACACTATCTTCAGGCAATGGGGAACCATCAAAGGGTTTTAGACAGAGGAATGGCACAACCATATCTGTGTCTGTGGCTCTGTAGCCGCTCCCCCCCCCCACCCCCAGTAGTTTGATTCCTGATACAGAAGTCAGACAGACCTGGGTTGTATCCTGGCTGGGCCCAGGTAGAAGGTAGAAAATACACCAGTTATTTGAGCAGAGAAAATTTAACATACAGAATTGTTAACTGGGTAACTGAAAGGTAAACGAGAACTCCAAGGTATCATGCAGGCAGCAACTGCTGGAAGCAGCTACCACCAGTAGGATGGAAGAAACACAGAGGCTGGAATTATACCTCTTGAGAACAGAGTGCTACTTGGCTAGGCTGGTACCTCTGAGGAGGGGGTGCCATGAAGCTGGTTCTGCAAGTACTGGAAGAACTGCAAACTGGATTCCGTTGCTCCCACAGGAAGGACCTGTCACTGCTGGGGTGAAGAAGTGTTGATGGCATGACACTGACAAGCAGAAGCAAAATCCACAGGCAGCAGGGGGAAAGAGGCAAGTTGCTTCTTCCCCTTCCAGCCTTGCAGTTTCCCTCTGGCACCCCTCATCAGTGTAGCCCACCAGGAAGCCAGCTGAAGAGCAGAATGTGGTCTGCACAGTGCCAGCCCCAGCACCGCAGAGCAGAAGGGTGGGTTGAGATCTGGGGAGGGGGGGAAGAGTACCAAATTGACAAGACTACTGGGAGGATTAAATGAAACAAACTATGTAAACTTGTTATAATGCCTGAAACAAAGTAGCTATCCAATAAAAGTCAATTCCCTTCCTCATTCCCCAAACTGTGGCAAGAGCTAATATGTGAAGACAAGGATATGTGAGAGTTCAACAGTGCATGTTCCCTATGAGGCATCCAGATTTTCTTATCTCTTATCAATTACCATATATCAAATGGTACGTTAGTCTTATTAGGTTTTAACCTATCCATTTTGTAAAGTTTCACAATCTCCACACCCAGTTCACACATGCACGTACACATGGATGTGTATGCATACATGTTCCCCTTAATCTCAAACAAAATTCTCCACAATGAAGGCAAAAGATATAAATGTGATCAAAACACAGAACTGGATGAACTCAATGCCAATAGTAGGAAGCAGAGTACTCTCAATAATGTTGAAAAAAGTATACATTGAATAAAATTTTAGTGTTTTGATTTAAGCTATTTTTCAAAGCCGTAAAAGTAGGAAATGATAGTGGGTGTGGCATTGGTGGGAAGCAAAAATCACTAATTTCATCTGGGACTTCATTAAGAGAAGTATGGTGTCCAAAAAGAGGCAAAGGACAACACATCTTTACTCAGCTCTGGACATCACATTTTAGGATGGACATTAACAAACTAGAACTTTGTCAGTGGCTCAGAATTAGAAAATGTGTTGGTTAAAGGCTAGTCTTTTCACAAATGGTTGAAAACACTCATCACATTTCACATGGAAGAGAGACACTGATGGTGATTATGTGGAGCTAACACTCCAGTGCTGCCAAACAAGGAGAGTAAATTCAGAAGCTTCACAACGCAATGGATCAGATTATCATCTGGAAACGTAGCTCAAGAGATTTTCCTGTAAAAGTGTGACCACAGAGGCTTGGGAATCCCAAATACAGCCAAGGTGATTTGGGGGGGTGAACAGAGTCAGGGAAGAGGTAATGACTAAGCTGAAAATGGAAAAACTATTTAGAATTCTGCTTAAAGAAAGAATGCGTTATCAAAAGGGAAATATTCAGCATAAAGGCTAGAAAAGGACAACTTAAGTGGAAAGAATGAATCGGTACATTTCCAAGAAAGAAAGGGGGAAATCATCTAATTTGATTTGTTTGTTTTGATTTTACAACCCTCTTATAATATAGTTTCCCATGTAGGTCTCCCCACAGATAGAATATAACTGCAGCACACCAATTCCAGTTTGCCTGATAATCATAATCTTCACTCTGCTCAGAGCTTTCTTTCTCCTTCAAAATTCCAGGACACAGTTTCCCCATTTTTATGGATAAATAAATTGAAATTTGGCTAATAAGTAGCAGAACTGTGATTCACCTCCATGTGTAACTGACTTTGCACTCCATCACAATCAGGAGAGCCAGGAGTCCCAGAAAACAGAGAGAGATGTACAAGAAAGTGGTGACAATCTGGTAGTGAATATCGCAAAGAAATGAAGAAGAATGAGGGCTGAGAAAAACGCCCTTATATTTAGTAGCCCAGAGGACTTGTCAGCAAAAAAGTACCAGAAGCCAGACTACACTACATTAATAAGCAAGAAAATAATAAAGAAACAGGCGTTGAGCATAGAATACTTTTTCAAAAAATCTGGCTGCAGAACAAAGAACAGTGTCATAAAGAGATCTGTTTCACTTTAGCCTTAATAGGCTCTTTCTGCCAGCCATTAGATATAGCCACTCTGCAGAGAGCTATGGGAAAACCGGTGAAGATCCCCCAACCACAGTGTCAGTCCAGAGGAACAGATTCTCTGTAAATGGAGAGATTGAGATGGGCATCTTACTCTGTGAGTGAATATTTTGGGTCCAAACAAATGGGTTTCTTAGAGTGCATTTGTTTTTTACTTTCAGAATACATTTTCCATGATGAAAAGCCAGTGGGAAAAATACAATTCAGTTTACAATGTTCTAAAAAACCACTTTTCTGGAACATATATGTTTAGTTAACTGACAATTTAATAACAATCTCTTGGAAAGAAGGCATATGTTTATATGTGAAATGATAAAATGAATTTTTTTCTTTCTTTTGGCAATTCAACTTTTTTCCCCTAAGAGATTGATGTTTATTTCTCTTGGTGCTCGTGATGTTTTAATATTAACTTACCTTTTACTGAGAAATTTTATATAATGGGATCCCTCCCAGTGAATTTAAATATAAGAAAAGTCTTCAATCTAGAATTAAAATATCTCTTTAATGTCTCAAAAATACCAGAAGCCTCTATCACAGTCAGAAAAATGTGTACTTCAGTAGAATTTACAGCAGGGGTTGAGAGAACAGTGCATAGTTTAAAGTACATTTCATAGCTTTAAATGCTGCTAGAAAAAGCATTCCAGCCATCTAGGATATCAGAGCATGATTTTTCTTTTTATAATGATAAGCAGATTTCAAATATCAATGTTTTATTATGTTTAAATTCCAGCCCTTTTCCTTACTGTTCATAGTTATGTATCTGTTGGTATATGGAAATGAGACACACCAGAAATTCTGACCAGTGATATGAAGCAGAAATGCATAGCCACAGTGTGTTATCTTTTACTAAATTATAGTTAGCACACAGATAGAAAAAGATTTGGGCCAATCTTTTTGGTCCTTCTTACAACAAAGTTGGCTAACAATTGTCTGATTCTTTCCTTCTTTTTTATTTTTCCTCTCCTCACCCTCCCCCACGTCTGGAGCTTGGGGATAAATCAAACCATCTTATCTAAAATTTTTTTGGTTGACAGAAAACTCAAATATTTAAATTGAATTCCTTATGGGGCTACCCGCTTTTTTTTTTTCCTGGCTCTGATTATTTTTAAAAGATACAGAGCTTTAGAAATGTAAAGTGTTTTGATCTTTCAAGAGTCCTGCATTGATTGAGCAATAAAAACTGATTTATGCTCTGTGATAGCATCATAAGGTTTTATCACTGAAATGCAATATAAATTAATTAACCTTATCACCCAGACCCTTTGCACATTCCTACTTTTCTCTATTCATGATGTGAATTAGTTCTTATTTCAACGTATTCACAGATAAGGAAATATTTTAGGTAAACATATGTTATTAATGTGTACCTATAACTGTGGAAAGAAGAGAAAAGGAAAGGAAAGGAAGAAAGAAAGAAAGTGAGAGGGGAGGGAGGGAGGAAGGAGAGAAAGATACAAGAATTATAGTCGAATGCCAGGATGATCTCAAAGAAACAACTTTATTTCTACTTCAAAACAACATGTAGGACTCTGGCCTTGGTTGTATGAAGTTAGGATAATTTTATAAATAAAAAGCATATTCTCTCACATTAGAATGTCTAGATTTGAATTCCAGTCCTACTCCTTATCAGATGTATGGGTTTGGGCAACTTAATTTTTCTCTATTCCAGCTTCTTTATCTGAAAAATGGGATACTCATAGCACCCGTCCCAGAATTACAGTGAAGATTAAATAACACATGTAAAGAGTTAGAAGAAAACCTGGCACATCATACGTGCTCAACAAATGTTAGTTATTTTCACTTTTCTTATCACCCTTCATGTTCCTTAAAGCCCTCATATATAATCACCTAAGACACTGAAAGTTATGATTTTTGTTCATATTACAACCCTCTAATTTTTTTCCTTCTAGGTTCATCCACATTCTTTTACTTCCAAAATTTTGTTCTTCTATTTCAACTTGACAGTTTGATTTTTTTTGTACTCATTAGGAATCAAGAATTTGGGTGAGAAATCTCAGCAAGAAAAATTTACCCATCTAGTAAAATGTACTAATATCTATTGGATACCTAAGAGCAGATTATAAGAGAAACCTTATTTTTTAAATAGAGAAATAAACTTTTACAAGCTTCCAGAAATAAATTCTACCTATTAAAACCAGATTCAATATCCATATTTAAATATTTCCATACTAATAAAATTATTTAATTTAAAAAGGGTAAAACCCCAGATTCCTTTTCTCCAATAAAAACATTAGTTCTCTGACTTTTTAATCCAAAGAAAAAAGCCATTTAAAATTTAAATTCCATTGCAGCCCCATTTTTCTAATACTAAGGACAAAGCTCCATGTGAAAAAAAAAAAGGAAATGAGAAAAATCAGGCATTTCATACTGTGGTGAAGAAGGGGTAACACTGATGTGGCCAGACAATCGGCAGACCACTCTAAGGGTGAGAGGCCGGGACAGAACATGTCCATCTCCTCAACTGATTTGTCAGCACGGTCATTCATTCATCAAGTCTAAACTAATAAGCAATCACTTCTCCACAGTAAGTGTGGAGGTGGGGGCAGGGGTGTAGGAGTGGGACAGAATGAAGGGGAGGAAGTTCAGACCAATTTTGAGAGTTCTAGATCAAATAACTAACAACATGATGCCTTGTAAGCAAGGACTCTGTTGGACTTCCCAAAGTTGAGTCTAAGAAAAGAGCTCACAGTTGAGCCCCGAGGGCATGTGTATAAATTCCTTCCCTACTCTTTCATCAGTTTACAAATGTCTTCAATACTTTTACCTAGATGCCATGCTGGCTAGGTAGGCCCACAGATCAGAGCAGACTTAAATGACTTCCTCAGAGCCGGCGGTCACTGTCTGTGGGTAAGAGGATAACTTACCCATACTCATCTTGATTGGCAGGTTTTCTCTGCTTGCTGCTTCCACTAGATGTCTCCGGACTTCCATCACTGCCTCTTTGTGCTTGGTGTTCAGTAAGGCTTCCCACAGGGCTTTGGCTGCGGGGTCGCTGCAATAAAACCACAGAAAGAGCTTTAGGGTAAATTTCTACTGGATAACGGAAAGGGCGGCGAGCAAAATAATTTCTTAAGCATCTTTTCTTAGTACTAATGTAGTTCTTCCCACTGACAGTTTTAAGTATTAGGATTAAATAAAGAACATCTCACCCATTCTAATCAACACAAAATATTGAGAAATTAAGGAAACAATAAAATCAAGCCACCTAAAAGGGGGGGCATGCTGTGCTATGAGAAGTATGGGAAAACTGTATGACATTTTTTTTTGAGAATTTGCACTTAAAAGTATTTCAGAGTATAACTGAACATTGCTAGAGTAACATATAAATGTTATGTAAGCCAAAATTAAATACATGTCCAAAAATGATGTATCAATGATTACAAGCATATAAATTTCAGGTAATGTACTTGTCTGAGAAACAGAAGGCAATCAGCAATGAGAATTTCTATTCAAAAATTACTCAACAGAATTCCTAACAAGTAGATTTCCTAGTGAATGACAATCAGGAATTAGGCCATGAAACGATGGCCTTAAGTAGCCCACTTTGGGCCTTGGGTTGGAAGGACGGCACTGACAAAGCCCTTACAATTAACCGTTGATAAGAGTACGAAAGCAGGGCATTATGCAGGGTCTCATCTGGACTCACTTCTCCAACAGCCCTCTGTCTCACCCAACGAGCCACATCCCCATTATAAATGAGTACAGTGTTCTTTCCGGAAGATCTCTGCATGTAGCCAAGTATACACATTTGTAGTAACGTTTTAAAAACTGAGTACAAAGAAACAAAGATGACTTCTTTCCCTTTCTAAGGACATTTTCCTCTACTTAAATCTCCAGAAACACCTCCTACTATCCAGTTAGCAATAGTTTAAAAATTAATACATTTTTTAAAGTTTTATCTTAAAAGTTGTATCTAATAAGATATTACTTTAGCTCTAAAATTATACCTAATAAGGTTTATCTTTCACATTTGAATTTGATTCGGAATGATGTATTTCAGACTGAGTTTAATGTCTGACACATAATAAAAACTACTACTTAAAGAAAGGTTATTATTATCATCTATTTTTTCTGCATTAACTAACATCACTGCTCAACATATTCCACTTCTTTTGATCTGACCAAAACTGTCATCATTAATATTAAAATTAATATTCTAAGTTTAATTTAAATGAGCAGGTAACTGCATGCCAAGTCCTATTCTCCGTGGTTGGACTATAGAACAAAACAGGGCAAAAGCTTTCAATGATTTATTGTCTGGAAGAAGAGACAGATATGTAAGCAAAGTTGCTCCGTGCTAAGGTGGAAGGGGAGAGGCAGTAGAAGTAAGTGTAAAAGAGACGGTGGGAGCTACTCTAGGAGGGCCCTGCCTTCCTTGCCAAGGCATGTTGACTTCAGTCTGTAAGTGATGAGCAGCCAATCAACATGAGATTGATTTCACTTTCTGAGAAGGGTAGCATAGTTCAGCAGTCATGAACAAAGTCTTTATCATCACTCAAAACTAGGTCTATACTTATAAGTGGAATCTAAAAAATAATACAAATGAGTCTATTTACAAAACAGAAACAGACCCACAAACCTAGAAAACAAACTTATGGTTACCAAAGGGGAAAGGGAAGAGGGGGAGAGATAAAATAGGACTATGGGATTAACAGATACACACCACTATATATAAAATAGATAAGCAACAAGGATTTACATATTGCACAGGGAACAACATTCAACAACTTGTAATAACTTATAATGGAAAATAATCTGAAAAAATATATATACATAACTGAATCACTTTGCTGTACATCTGAAACTAACACAATATTGTAAATCAACTACACTACAATAAGAAAAAAAAATTCTTTTCAAAGCTAGGTCTATTTGCTATGGGGCTTTGGGAGAGTTACTTAATTTCTCTAAAGCTCTGAAGGCAATGGAGAACCACTGAGGAATTTTGAGCAGGGGAGGTACACTCCTCCCAGTTTCCCAAATTTATGGTCTACAATCATTCCCTACTTTTATTATCCAAAGCACCCCAAGCCACAGGGATTTCTTCTATACTCTCAACTCTACATACAGAACCTCTAGAGTAGAACTTTACTGCCGCCGTCTTTTCCACGAGAATAATACAGTGTCTCCAAGATCACAGTATGTCAGCTAATGCTGTGGTTGCCCCATCAGACTACTGTAATGGTTAAAATATGGGTCCTGGGGTCAGATAAATCTGAGTTCAAATCCCACCGTTCTCCCTTCACCCACAGCAGCTCCATGGCCCCTTTGAGCCTCCGCAGGCACTCCAAGCACAGGGAACTCTTTCCCTCCTTTGCCAGGAATGCTCTTCCTACCAACATCCCTCTCTCTCTCCAGATGTCTGCTGAGATGTCACCCTCACCACCCGTGTAAAAGAGTAACGACAGCCCACCCCAGCAATTTATTCCAGCATACCCTTCTCCCTCACATGGTTTTAGTGTCCTGCATAATTCGTATTACCATCTGATTCATTCTATGTTTCCATGTTTCTCTGTTTCTTGTTTAGCTCCCTTATGGAACGTAAAGTCCTTCTATGAAAGCAGAGATTTTTTTATACTCATTGCTAATTCCCCACTACCTAGAATAGGGCCAGGTACACTCAACAAATACTGAATGAACAAACAATGCTTGCTAGTTGCATAACCTCATGCGTGTAACTAATCCTCTCTTTTCCTCTGTTTTCTCATCTGTGAGATGGAAGTAACACAGTGACTACCTCACAGGGCGGTTGAGGGTTAAATAAGATAATGCACATAAAGCACTCTCCTGATTCACAGTAAATGTGAGGAGTTGTGTGGTGGTGGTGGTTGTTACTATTATTACTATTGCCGTGAAAGATACTGTCTTAAAATTCCATATGCTCAAGGGTTTGTAATATATTAAATGAATCCACTTATATTGAGTATGTTTTTCATACTATCTCGATTTGTTCACGTACACTGAAGTCACCTGGGACTTGTACTCTCAGGTTCTTTTCTATTAAAACATTAAGAAGAAATATATAGTTTACATGGTCTCTGACACCAATGTGGAGCCAGGTCACGAAAATTGCTTTGTCGATATAAACAATTCTGATTGTCTAGATACGACAGTTGCTAATGTCTACTTTCTCTCCAAATCAGTTTTCTGAACATATACCCCCGCCTTACACATGGTCATTTAAAGTTTACCAAGCTAACATTCATGGACTAATGCTGGTTCTCTGAATAATCAGCACTGAAGAAGATCAAAGTCATACTCACCGGCAGCTCTGCTGTGTCCTGCGCCCACTTCTTCACTAAGTCATTCTTACTGCTGCTTGGTGGCTTACACATGTACTCCTGTATCTGCATCTGAGTTGAGCTCAGGAGTTAATCACTGCCTTTCTCTAATACCCTCATAAAAGTTGATCCAACAGACATTTCACACTATTGAAGTTCCACATGAAATCATGTGAAACTTGGACACATGAGGTCCAATTTTATAAGTCAAGGAAAGTTCACTGAAATTCACACTATAATTATGACAGTATATTTTATATAATTCTCTATCCTCTCCAAACTAGTTTCCTAATGAGGGAATAAGCAATATACAGAGGGCTATCACAAAAGGGTCAGTGCACTGTAGGCTGGTAGAAGCATGGGTTCTGGAACCCAACCACGAAGGGTTCTGGCTCTCCCACTTGCTGGCTCTATGACCCTGGCAGAGTTAATTAACCTGTCTATACATGTTTCTTCCTCTCTTGTCTGGGGATGGTAATAGTACTTATTCAGTGGGTTGTTATGAGAAATGAATGTGCTAGTATATCTAAAGACCTAGGACAATGCCTAGCACATAATAAGTGCCCAATAAACACAGCAGCAGCAGCAGCAGTAGTAGTAATAAAAAGATCCATGGTCAACAGACAGCAGAAAGTAACACAACATTGTAAAGCAACTATGCTCCAATAAAAAATTTTTTAAATAAAATAAATCACTAAGATTTCTAGGAAAAAAAATAACAAACAGACATAGAGAACAGACTTGTGGTTCCCAAGGGGGAGGGGGGTGGGGATGGGATGGACTGGGAGTTTGGGATTAGCAGATGCAAACTGTTATATATAATGGATAAACAACACTGTACAGCACAGTCCTACTGTATAGCACAGGGAACTATACTCAATATCCTATAATAAACCATAATGAAAAAGAATATGAAAAAGAATGTATATATAGATGTATAACTGAGTCCCTTTGCTATACAGCAGAAATTAACAACATTGTAAATCAACTATACTTCATTTAAATTTTTTAAAACATCAGTGGTCAGGATCTTTTCATAAGATATATAGAAAGAAGCCTGTTTTAGAAGTACATTAGTCTCTTCCACATACTTACATACACATATGGATAACCACTGTCAGTAGGTTCATTTTCTAACATGAAAAGGTCAACAATATATAATGCAGAATTCATAATGAAACATATTAAGTCCAACTCAAGCAATTGCCCTACATAAGACAGTTTGATGTGAAGAATTCTGATTTTCAGGAATAAAATAAGAAACTTTACTACAGATTACTTAGAGAATCAAAGCTACAGGGAGTTAGAGTTTTTTGTACAAAGATTTTTAAGCAATGACTTTGGTGCCAGCTTCTTACCTCATCAATTTAATCCTGAAAATCTGTAGACTGCACACTACAAGACATTTTAAAACTACAATTGTTACTTTTATGAGGAGTTCAGGTTCTATAAATATTTCCAGACTGACTTATAAAGTGGATGTACAACTTTTGGGGTAGAAGTGAACATCAGAAGTAATGTTAATCATCTTTACATCTTCAGCAGGGTGCTACCTAACCCAACACAAACAAATGTAAATCTATTTCTAGTTTTTGAAGGCATCTTAAAAAAATCTTATAATATGCCTGAGAAAAACACTACAGCTTCAAACAAATCAAATTGTTATTAGATACTATTTATACCTAATCTAAACTCTGTGCTCTACTGTAAACCTACTTCATCTTGCTTAGTCTTTTAGCCTTTTCTCTTAAATTCAGGAACAGCTGGACAACATCTTTTTAATAATTCGGCCCACCCAAAAACAATTTCTTTTTTTCATGACTGACTTAAGGAAGAGTTTTTAAAGGTAAATAAAATATAATATTAAAAAATACTGTTAAATACCATCACTACATTCCATTTTAGAAGCATTTCAGAATTAACAAAACAAGTTCTTAGGTCTCACGTGACCCTCACCTCATGAGCTAAGCCAATATCACTGCCCCAATTTAAAGAGCCTCAGAGGGACTTCCCTGGTGGCGCAGTGGTTAAGAATCCGCCTGCCAATGCAGGGGACGTGGGTTCGATCTCTGGTCCGGGAAGATCTCACATGCAGCAGAGCAACTAAGCCTGTGAGCCACAACTACTAAGCCTGTGCTCTAAAGCCCGCGAGCCACAACTACTAAGCCCACATGCCACAATTACTGAAGCCCGCTCTGCAACAAAAGAAGCCATTACAATGAGAAGCGTGCATACCACAACGAAGAGTAACTCGCCACAACTAGAGAAAGCCTGCACACAGCAACGAAGACCCAATGCAGCCAAATAAATAAATAAATAAATAAAATAAGGAGCCTCAGAGAAGCCAACTGACTTATGTAACTACACTCAACCTATAAATGGCAAAACCAGGACTCATTCCCAAGTAGCTGGCTCTGAGTCAGTAATCTTTCTACTATACCATGCCATGCCTGTATTATGCAAATCATCAGGGAGAAACCATTACTTATAATATCAGTTATTTTAAGCTTTTCATGTTAGCTTTCTTTTCCAATTTTTAATACATCCTCTATTCTCCCTTTAAAGTCACATGTGGGCCCACGAAGGATAGAATGGGACAGAGTGAAGAGTAAAGTAGATTCACATTAACTCATAAGCGGGTCAAGCTTGCTCTCAAGATTTTACACATTTTTTGTTTCAAACAATATCATACTACTCTCCTTGTGGGTCACCATTAGCCATTGACAGTCACTTGTGACACAAGGCCAATCATGTCCCACTTTTAGTCAACTTTCTTCTTTAAATGTTTCTAAGAAGACTTCGCTGAATTTTAAATCATTCTACATATATATCATTTATATAACTGAACTGACAAAAAACTAAAGTCTAAATTGTCCTGAGGTATTATCTCTTATTTGATGTTCATTATCTCCTTGGGAAAGAAAGAAAGAGAAATAGCCTCTAGCTACTCTACCACTGATAAAACTGAGACAAAATGAAGCCACTTGCCTAACACAGCCTATGGTTAACAATAAAGGAAGGAAGATTTACACTCAAAGTGCCAGGGGCTGTTTCTGTGACCTTGGGTAATTCAGTTTACTTTCTGGGGCTTTACATCTCCTTATAAATATTTTTATTTATTGAGAACTCACTATGTCACAGGCAATATGACCGTATTATCTCATTGATCAGTAACCCTCCAGGATGAGAATCATTGCCCCATTCAAAGGTGAGAAAGCTGACTCTTAAAGAGATAAAATAATTTACCCAAATCACATAGCCAGTAGATAAGGATTTGAACCCAGGTCCCTGTGAACTCCAAAATCCAACTATTAACCATGATTCTACACTATTCTGTAAACAAAGGGTCAAACTAGAATGGTGACTCCTGAGATTCCTTGGGTCCTTAACAAGCTATATTCATATGGTTTCCCTTATACACTGGTACTCCAAGTTCACGTGTATGAATTTGATTAATTTTGTAACACTCAGCGAAAGATAGGGGAATATCCTGTGCTGTTACTTCTTTTATTACAACCCTTTTTCTTTTTCACAAGTCCAGTGGTAGTAAGAAAGAGAGTTAACAAAAGAATATTCCCAACAGCTTACGGAATATTTTAAACAATTTTCTACCCTTTTCTCTGTTTTTAAAGTTAAGTTTTCCAATGAGATAAACTTTATTTCACTGTAGCTACTGGAATACAACTTTGTTTCAAAAGATCCCTTGAAAGATATAACATAAAAGTAGAATATTCAACCTATGAAAAACTCCATTTTATTACTATGAAATGTGATTAGTTTCTATATTGTCAGTAACTTACAAAAGATGTCAAATACGTACTGAATTTATGTCCTTTTTTAATAAACTGATTATCTTGTATCCTTAAAAGTCAAACTATTATGACAAATTATCATGTTTGAAGAATACTACAGGCCAGCAATATACACATAATAATAACCTGCTAGAATTAGCTTTGTTAAGTCTCAGGAGACTTCTGTACAGGAAGATATGGTCCTTTCAGTTAATTCCTGACTTTTCATTCACCAGAATTACTCAACTATGAATGAAATCTTAGAAGCTGTCTCGGTTTGGCATGTATGAAATGTCAAATGCAGTCTGCTAGAAACTAACAGGAAATATTAATCATCAACTAAAATATAAAGAAGACAGTATTAATTTTTTAAAAGTGGCTAAATGTTGAATCATGGTGCTACTTCAATCAAACGGAAGGCATGCAATTAAGAGACTGAGTGGGGGTAAAATGTGAAGATATCTTATGACTAAACTCAGAGAAATGGTTTCTCCATGGCATGCACAGGAAGCTAAGTTTACTCACACAATTTGCAATAACAGTCACAGTATTCCAACAGAAATACAGTGATACAACAACAACAACAACCACCAAATAACCATTTTCAACTAATTTTAAACAGAGAGCAATCTGAGTCATAGTTTTTCACAGCAGGTTATAATGGTTTCCATCGGTGGTGAGCTTAATGAGCTGTGAAGGCAGGTTTGTTAATTAAATTATTCACAGAGGTTTCAACAGTCATCTTTCCTCGTGACTACTTTTTAAAACAATTACCTCATCTTAAACAAAATTATCCGTTAGCCTTCATCTCAACAGAAGAGAAAACAGCTAAACACAGAGGATACTGAAGTAGACCCTTGGCACTGGAAAGCAGTTCTGTTGATTCTTTCTCCGAATATGAGCACTTCCCGTAGGCTGGGCACTCACAGAGGTGCTGCAGCCACAGCTGTGAGCAGCCTCCAGTGCCCTGTCCTCACGGAGCTAACAATCCAGCAGGGAGGCTGGAACTGAGCATGTGCCTGAAGACTGGGTGACAAAAGCACAGAAAGGAAGCTCAGGGAGAGAGCAGAACACCGAACCTGGTCTGGGTGTGAGAGTGGAGGTCAGAAGGTAGCTGAGGATGTGACAGTGAGGCCTGAAAAATGAGCAGGAATTAGCCAGTTAAAGAATGGAGTAAGATCAGTCTAGGTAAGAGTAGCATCATGGGCAGGGGTTCTGAGAAGAGAACTTGAGACCTTTTCAAGGAAATGAAAAAAAGTATGAATGGAACATGAAAATCTAGATGGACACTGCCCTCAGCATATGTCAAATTATCCAAGGCCTGGTAACCCACATTAGGGATGGTAAACATTTTTTCAAGGGCAACTGAAGGGTCTTCAGCAACAGACTGACCTAATGAGAGTTGCATTATTAAAAAATCACTCTGGCCCCATTTTAGAGAATGGATCTAAGGACTGTGCAAGAGGCTATTGCACGGTGAAGGCAAGAATTGATGGCTTGGACTAGGGTGAATTCCTAAAGCTATCACATCATATCATTCCCCTGCTCAAAACCCTTCCACGTTTCCTACTACTGTTACACTGAAATCTAAGTTCCTTATTTTGGCCAACAAGCCTATATACTTTGGTGCTTTTCTTTATTTACATCTTCATCTCTCAGCTTCTCACCTTCTCAGCTTCATCCATTAGGTCTCAGCCTCACTGGCCAGATTTCAGCCCCTTGAATGGGTCATAGTAGGTTCCCAACTCAGGGCCTTTTTATTGGCTATTCCCTTTGCCTAGAACCCTCTTCCTCTAGATGTTCATTGATTAGGTCGCATTCATTTAACAAATATTTATTGAGCACCTACTAATGTCAGTTCTATTGTCAGAACAGCTCAAGGCTTCCCTCCTTGACCACTCTGGCTAATGTGGTACTTCCTATTCCAAATCCCACTTGCCCTATTTTAAACATTCATCACTAACTCAAATTAGGTATTGTTAAATAGAATTTATTTTAATGAATTGGGAGGAAATTGGTCGCAGGGCATTAAAGACAGAAATATTCTGGCTTTATCAGAATGTCAGCATCCTGTGCCCATGGGTGGCAGTGCACTCAGACCATCAACACCCCATGGGCCATGGACTGTGCCAGTCACTGAAGGTGTAACAGTGAAGGGTGAATAAGTCAGGCACAAACCTTCTCTCAGAAAGCCTCCAAAGCCCAGCAGGGGAGAAGAGACACTAAACTACTAGTTATAAGCTAATGCACTAAGAGCTGTTATAGGAAATAAAAGATGAGGAGAGGAAAAGAGTAACACCTGAGATGGCCAAAAGGTGGAAAAGCAGGACATTGAGGACCTAAAGAAGTTTAGTGTAGCTGCAGCCAAGAGTGTGAGCACATAGGAGGGAAGGGAAGGAGGTGGCAGGAAAAGATGGGGAAGGTGAAGGCTGAAAAAATAAGCAAGGTGCCGATCTAAGAAAGCTTTCTAAAACAAGTTTAAGTTTTACTCTTTACTCAAAGGGCAACGGAAAGCCACCAAAGGATTTTACCAGGGCAGGGTTAGAATCAGATTTATTATTACTTGCAGTTAAATGTATGTATAAATAGCCAGTCTTACAAAAATAACTCCCCAAGATGGATATTAAAACTATAATGCTTTCAAAGTATGCAGATAAAATTTAATTTTTAAATATAATCCATTTATGTCTTCCTATTGAAGTTTCTTCTGTTGGGTTTTGTTCATTTTTTTCAACAAATATGAGTGCTTACTTTGCACCAGGCCTTTTTCTTGGGACTGGGGATACATTAGTGAACAAAACAGACATAAAACCACTCCCCTAACGTAATTCATGTTCTGAAGTTTATTTTCCAAACACAGCACATGAAAATCATAAAATAAAAGGAATTCAAATCAAAGATTCCTTAGAAATCATCCACTACACTTTCTCTTTTACAGAAAAGAAAACTGTGACTGTGAGAAAATAAGTACCTTGTTCAAGGTCACAAAGTTTTGGTGGAAAAGCCACTATACTACAATAATAAGTAGAAAACAAAAATTGCACAGAAGCTGTTCTAGGACCCCCAAAAAACCACATCAACACAATCGGCCTTTCTGGTTCAACTGAAAGGAAGAGATTGTTTTAAGGAGGTATTGTATCCACTGTCCCATCTCTTAAAGAATGTTCCCATAACTATCAAATACATTGCTGAAAAAGATAAGATACCTTCAAAACGTTAAATTCAATATTGCTTTGAAGTACATTTCAGGGAAGGAGCAGAGTAGAATGGAAAAAGCAGGAACCCTGAGGCAGCTCCAATATATGATCAAGTCACTTATACCTACTCCCCAAGTCTCATCAATCCTATATATCTCTTAGGAAAGTGACTTTGATTATTTGCTCAGGATATTCACTTAAGAATAAAGTACCATACAAATTTACTTTGTACTGTTCTACCTGAGGAAAGAGCTGTCATTTTATTATTTGTTTATTTGTTTATGGCTGCGCTGGGTCTTCATTGCTGCACACGGGCTTTCTCTAGTTGTGGCGAGCGGGGGCTACTCTTTGTTGCAGTGCACGGGCTTCTCACTGTGGTGGCTTCTCTTGTTGCGGAGTGCAGGCTCTAGGTGAGTGGGCTCAGTAGCTGTGGTTTGCGGGCTCTAGAGCGCAGGCTCAGTAGTTGTGGAGCACAGGCTTAGCTGCTCCACAGCATGTGGGATCTTCCCGGACCAGGGCTCGAACCCGTGTCCCCTGCATTCGCAGGCGGATTCTTAACCACTGTGCCATCAGGGAAGTCCCTGTTATTTTAAAAGCATGAATGAATGTATTATCTGTTATCAACTTTCAATTAGCATAATAATCTTGTGAACTACATACTTTTAGTTTGGTATTCAAAAATTTTAAATCTCCTAAAAAATGCATGTGCCTTCTCTATGAAGCTATAGCTAATAGAAATCTACTGGTGTGACCGGTTTCACATCATAAATGCACTAGAATGACTTTACACTGCAGAAATCATAACCATGTGTTAAGAAACTAAACACAGTGCAGGATAAAACACTGTTTAAATCCAGGATAAACAATTGCACACAAGCTTTATAATGTTCATAGTAATAAAGGAACAATCTCCACATGATATATAATCAAAGTTTCCTCTCTTTCCAAAGAATACTCATCATTTCTTCCTTCAATATGATGCCTTCACTCAGCACAGCAATAGGCCTACAAAACCTCTTAAAAAATGGACCGGAATATAACACATAAACTATTTGACAATCATATAAAATAATATGGGAAACTGAACTTCATCTCAGTACAGATAAACATATTTTATTCCTACTCTCTACCAGCTCATTAATGATAATAACCATAATCGATACAAACGTATTCATAATTTCCTCATACCAAACAATAAAATAAAGGAAAGACTGTTTTACACATGGATTCCTAATGCATAAACAGATTAACTCAATGTGAAGACTTTAAATTACTAACACAATTAGATTACTTAAAAAACCAAATATACATCCCCTCCATGAACATTTTTCTGACTCTGAGGCTATATTTTGAGTTCCATGACCCATTCCGAAGGCCAGCGCTTGCTCCACTGGGGAATTCTACTCTAGGCTGGATTACATCTGTGTGTTTTGGCTTGAACTCAAGACTTGGAAAGTTGCGGATTAGTTCACGTGTAAAGAAACTCTAAGATAAAGAGTTAGTGATAGCTTTATAGAGGCTCTTAGAAACAAACTCAGTCTGTTCACTTTACCCCTTCTATCACTCCACTCCATGAGGAAGGATAATTTCAAAATCAGCACACCCTATTATTCTATTATCATACAGTGATTCCAGAATCTATTACTCTATTCACCCTGTACCTTACACATATAAGTGTGAGGTTTCAAAGACACTAAATCGAGAAAACTTGATTTGTTGAAATTATTATAGTCTTGTTGGTTCAGGTGGAATATGAATCTATGTTGCTCCTATTATTCACCATCTTAACTCCCACATATTTTGTTAAGGCATTTTGTGCCATGTCCCTTGGCACCTTAGAAATACAGAACCTCGCTAAAGTGTTAATAAGGATGTAAATCTGAGGAGAGAAGAATATATAATAGCTCTTTCTATAAGCGTGGTTTAGGGGTCACCATCTGTTTAGGGGCTAGAAAAGAGAACCTGTTCTGAAGTTGCATTTGCACAGCAAGCATACTATGTTTGCTTATAATGAGGATGAGGTAGAGTTTCTCATAAAGCTAAATTATTTGAATTAAAGTGCTTTCAGTACTGCAAGATAAGTAATCTTCCGTCTGTGTGTTGTGTGGAAAAACTAGAGGACTTCACATGACTAATAAAAGTATGGAGCTTTATGTTGTTGAATTTCTCTGCTCCTTGAAATCCAAAAATCTGAGAACCACTTCACAAAGATCCATTCCTAAGGAACAGAGTAAAAAGGAATCATCAGGTTTTCTTCTAGATTTTTGCAGCCAAAATTACACTGTTAGTAAAAGAGATAGGAATTCAGAGTAAAAACTCAAAATAAAGGGATTATAAGGACACAAGTCTGAAACACCCCCGATTAAAAACACCCATCACGGAAATAATTCAGCCAAGAAATACTAATAAATGCTAAAGCGGTGGGTTAAAGTTTGATGAGGAAAAGGATATTTACATAATCTCAAAATGTCTCCTTTAATCAAGTGATCAAAGTTATCACTATGAATGGTCAAAGTTAAATTGTGTGCCACCTGACAGAATGCAATGAAAAGAACACACCATCGCTTGCATGCTATGGCCAAAAATGCATAATCTGAATCTAATTATGAGGAAACATGAGACAAACCTAAACTGAGGGACATTCTACAAAATAACTGGCCTGTACTCTTCAAAAGTGTCAAGGTCATGAACATCAAGGAAAGACTTATGAACCGTTATAAAGGACACTAAGGAGACGTGACAACTAAATGCATTGTGTGATTCTGACCAATATCCTTTTGCTTTGATAAAGGATATTACTGAGATAAGTGGCAAAATTTGTGGGTTAGATGGTAGTAGTACAACAGTGTTAATTTCGTGATTGAGATTGCAGTGGAGAATATCCCTTTGAGAGAAATACACACTAAAGTATCTGAGAGTGATGGGCACAGGCAAATTATTCTCAAATGGTTCAAGGGGGGAAAAAAGTAGTTTCTTGTACTATTCTTGCCACTCTTTTGTACGTTAAAAAAAATTTGCAAAAAAAATTTTAAGGCATCAATCAATTCAAAGAAAAATATCAAGTAGCTCTGAAAGGTCAGTATATGAATAAGGTACTCTTCAATTAACAAAGTTTGGAAACACTGTTCTAAATAAATGCAAGGAAAAAAACTCAGTAATACCAAGCACCTAAATGCTAACAACACTTCCTAAGTTAAAAATTACGCTGGGAGCTTGGCCAAGGTGGTAAAGTGGGAAGACCCTGAGCTAACCTCCTCTCATGGGCACACCAAAATTACAACTGTTTACAAAGCAATTATTGATGAGAAAGACCAGAATCTAGGAGAAAAGATCTTCTACAACTAAAGATATAAAGAAGGAACC
>NW_021703777.1:64307505-64451173 GCF_005190385.1 Monodon monoceros | reverse complement strand
CACAATGAGAAAGGTAGGAGGGGTGGAGGCATGGTATAGCCAAGACCCACGCCCCTGGGTGGGCAACCCACAATTGCAGAGGTTCTCCCCAAGAAGCAACGGGCTCCTTGCTCCACACAACAGGCTCCCCACAGCCCTCAGAACACTTGGTTTTGAAGGTTAGTGAGGCCTGCTTTAGAGAGACCCAGAAAGATGTGGGAAATAGAGACTCCACACTCAAAGGATGCACACAAAATCTCACACTCTCTGGGACCCAGAGAAGCAGCAGTAATTTGAAAGGAGCCAGAGTCAGAACATTCTGCTGATCCTGGGGAGTCTCCCAGAGAGACAGGAGACAACTGGAGCTCACTCTGGGAATATGGATGCTGGAGGCAGCCATTTTGGGGAGATCGTTCTCCCAGGTGGTAGGATCTGGTGCTGACAAGCAACATTTTCAAATTCTCCCTCTACCTTATTAGCACCAGGGCCTGGTCCCACCCACCAGAGAGCCCACTCTAGCCTCAGGACCAGCTTCATCCACCAGTGTGCAGGCACACCAACCCCAGGATCCCCTGGGCCCCAGCCCCACCCACCAGTGGGCCAAGACACAGCTCCACCTACCAGTGAGATGGCACTAGCCCCAGGACCCCTGAGCTTCTGCCCCACCCACCACAGGACAGGAACTAGCCCTGAGACCAACATCACACACCAATGGGCAGACACTAGCCCCAGGACTTCTGCCACGGCAGAACGCGGCCCATCCAGCTGCAGGCCAGCAACACCCCAGGGACTCCCCAGATTTCCACAGCCAGCCGTCCATGACCCGGCCCCAATAACCAGTGGCCAGGAGCCTCTGCACAAGGCAGAGCCTGGCAACCAACAGGACCAGGGCCAGCTGTGCCTACCAGACCACCAACAGTAGTCAGCCCACTAGAACAGAAGGACCCATGGAGCCAACACAGGGGGCACCACTAGAGGCTCTAGTGATGAGAGGGGAGTGTGCTGCTGGGACACACAGGGCATCTCCTACAAAAGGCCATTTCTCCACGGTCAGGAAACGGAACCAACATACCAGATACACAGAAATAAAAACAACAAGTTAGGCAAAATGAAGAGACAGAGGAACACATTCCAAATGAAGGAACAAGATAAACCCCAGAAGAGGAAAGAACTAAATGAGGTGGAGATAGGCAATCTACCTGAGAAAGAGTTCAAGGTAATGACGGTACAAATGACCAAAGAACTCAGGAGAAAAATGGATGCACAGAGTAAAAAGTTAGAAGTTTTTAGTAAAGAGTTAGAAAACATATAAAAACAACCAAACAGAAATGAAGAATACGATAATTGAAATGAAAAATACAGTGGAAGGAGTCAACTGTAGACTAAATGATACAGAGGACAGATCAGTGGGCTGGAAGACAGAGTAGTGGAAATCACTGATGCTGAAAAGAAAAAAAAAATACCTGCAATCCAAATCCAACAATACATTAAAAAGATCATACACCATGATCAAGTGGGATTTATCCCAGGGATGCAAGGATTCTTCAATATATGCAAATCAATCAGTGTGATACACCACATCAACAAATTGAAGAATAAAAACCAGATGATCATCTCAACAGATGCAGGAAAAGCTTCTGACAAAATTCAACACCAGTTTATGATAAAAACTCTCCAGAAAATGGGCATAGAGGGAACATACCTCAACATAATAAAGGCCATATATGACAAACCCACAGCAAACATCATTCTCAATGGTGAAAAGCTGAAAGCATCTCCTCTAAGATCAGGAACAAAACAAGGATGTCTACTCTTGCCAATTTTAGTCAACATAACTAATGCTGATGGGGATGTACAGAAAAGGGAACTCTAGTATGCTGTTGGTGGGAATGTAAATTGGTACAGCCACTATAGAAAACACCATGGAGGTTCCTTAAAAAACTAAAAACAGAACTACCAGAACTACCATATGATCCAGGATTCCACTCCTGGGTACACAGCAAAGAAAATAAAAACATTAATTCGAAAAGATACATGCACCCCAATGTTTATAACAGCATTACTTAAAATAGCCAACAGATGAATGGATAAAGAGAATGTAGTATATACAATTGAACACTACTCAGCCATAATAAAAAGAATGAAATACTGCCATTTCATTTACTGCCACAACATGGATGGACCTGGAAGGTATTATGCTTAGTGAAATAAGACAGAGAAATACTGTATGTTATTACCACTTATATGTGGAATCTAAAAAGTAAAGCAAACGAATGAATATAACAAAACAGAAACAGACGCACAGATATAGAGAACAAATTAGTGGTTACCAGTTTGGGGGTCAGGGCGAAGATAGGGTTAGGGGATTAAGAGGTACAAACTACTATGTATAAAATAAATAAGATACAAGGATATATTGTACAGCACAGGGAATATAGCCAATATTTCATAATAACTTTAAGGGAAGTTATAATTTATAAAATTTTGTATCACTACGTTGTACACATAAAACTAATATTGTAAGTCAACTATACTTCAATTTTTTTTTTTATTTATTTTTGGCTGCGTTGGGTCTTCATCGCTGTGTGCGGGCTTTCTCTAGTTGTGGTAAGCAAGGGCTACTCTTCGTTGTGGTGCGCTGGCTTCTCATTATGGTGACTTCTCTTATTGTGGAGCACGGTCTCTAGGCATGCGGGCTTCAACAGTTATGGCACATGGGCTCAGTAGTTGTGGCTCGCAGACCCTAGAGCGCAGGCTCAGTAGTTGTGGCGCACGGGCTTCGTTGCTCTGCGGCATGTGGGATCTTTCCGGACCAGGGCTCGAACACGTGTCCCCTGCAATGGCAGGCGGATTCTTAACCACTGCGCCACCAAGGAAGTCCCTCAACTATACCTCAATTTTTTAAAAAAGAAAAAATTATGCTGCATGCTTCTGAAACAATTTAAATTCAAAATGCTCAGAATAATCTCTCTGTACAAAACATAGGCTCTGAAGACCTGTGGCTTCTTCCTTGTGGAACTTGACATTTTTTAAAGCATGGGCATCCTTGAAGCAAAGAAAGTCCTAAATTACAATAAAGCCAAACTCTAAATTGTGTAAAGCCCTCAGAAACTCTTATATTGCGCTCCTCACAGAAAAGGAGAAATGTAGTCACAGACTAGTGTTGGGGAATAACGGTTTGGGGCTGTATCCTGAAAATCCCTTTTCTCACTCCACCGTTAATACTGTCCATAAAGCAATTATCAAAATTGAATTCTAATATTAGAAAAGCCATAATTGGAATAGTTACGCAATGTATCACTAAGTGATAAAATCCCAGAAAAAGAGAAAAAAAAAGTAAGGATAATCCTGACAGGAAAATAAAGTGATATTATTCCACATATGGGGCTCCCCTGGTGGCGCAGTGGTTGAGAGTCCGCCTGCCGATGCAGGGGACACAGGTTCGTGCCCCGGTCCGGGAGGATCCCACATGCCGCGGAGCGGCTGGGCCCTTGGGCCATGGCCGCTGAGCCTGTGCGTCCAGAGCCTGTGCTCTGCAAAGGGAGAGGCCACAGCAGTGAGAGGCCCGCGTACCGCAAAAAAAAATAAAATAAAAAAAAATAAAGTAACAGCCTTCTGTAAACAAAGTACAAACATAGAGGCTGTTTTTAGTAGAAGAAAAAAGAAGAGTTCTATAATTAGAACTTGGGCTCAAAATCCAGGGCACAGCTTTGCCAGCTCTGTAAGCTTTAACAAGTTAATAACTTCTGTGAAGATTTTTTTTCTTTCAAAAATAAAAATGATACTCACTTTAAGGACTGTTTGGATGACTGAATTAAGTACTTAAATAGCTAATCTCTGATGCACACTAAACCCTTATGAAATACTGTTTTCTCTCCAGAAGACCAAAATCTCTAGGTTGTGAAAAAATATAGAGAAATCTAAACTCTGGGGTCCGTGCCTCTGCCAAAGAGAATAATTTAATTGTCAGTTATGAAAATGGGCAAAATGTTAGATAAGAGGAAGGTCTTGCCCAGGGTATATCCTTAGAAAGTACTTGATTAAACTGAGTCATTAAGCAGACACTGAATATTCTAAACTGATATCACTTTGGGAAAAAATTTGGAATTATAAATGCAGATAATCATACTTTATTAAAAATCCCAAAGTGCTGAGGGTACTGCATTCACTCCGTAAAATGAAATTCGTAACTTATATGAGTTTATAGTTTATCAGTAAGAATAATTATTAACAACATATGGAAGATTACTAGCAAAAATATTGCTCCTAATTATTTTTCAACTTTTAAATATTTTTCCACAATAAATACAATTTTATTGTTTTTTTCTGAATATATAAATGATATGTTTAAAAGAATTCAAACAATACATAAATATAAAAGGAGATTAAAGTCACCTGAAATTCTACCACCCTGGTATTTTATTACCTGATGTTTCAATCAAGAGAGGCTAGGTAATATTGTGATAATAAATGACTCCAAAAATCTCAGAGGCTTACAACAACAAAGGTATATTTCCACTCGTGTTTTAGGTTTACTAAGAGTTGGCTGAGCTCTGCTCTGTCTCATCTTCACTCCAGGATTTAGGCTGAACATTACCAGTTGTTGAGACAAAGAAAGAGAGATGTCAGCCACGTGTTGCCTCTTAAAGCATGGCTTCAGCCTATACACCAAAGGCCTAAACAAGCAATAATGCCAGGCCTTGCTTGGGGGGCCTTGCTTGGGGGTGGCAGGAGAGTAACCAGAGGGAAAGGAGGGAAATTGAAATATTTAGAAAACAAGTATGTAATCTACCAAACCTAAATGTGTATTAAAGAACCGAATCTGAGATTATTTAAGGATCTCTCACCATGGCTTACATTATTCAAATACTTTTATTAATGATGTGAAATATACATAACATAAAATTAACCATTATGAAGCACACAAGTCAGTAGCATTTATTGCACTCACAATGTTGTACAACCATTAACCTCTATCTAGTTCCAAAACATTTTCAGTATTAAAGGAAACCTCATACTCATTTAGCAGTCTTTTCCTCTGTCACTTTCCACCCACTTCTGACAACCACTAATCTACTTCCTATCTCTATGGATTAATCTACTCTGGGTATTTCATATAAATGGAATCACATAATATGTGACCATTTGTGACTGGCTTCTTTCACTTAGAATCATATTTTTGAGGTTCATTCACACTGTAGCATGTATCAGTACTTCATTCTTTTTCATGGCTGAATAACATTCCATTTTACAGATATACCACTTTTGTTTATCCATTTATCCTTTGATGAACATTTGGTTTTTTATAACTTTTGGCTATTGGAAATAGTGCTGCTATGAATATTCATGTATAAGTTTTTCTTTGAATACCTGTTTTCAATTCTTTTGTGTATATACCTAGGAATGGAATTGCTGAGTCATACATTAACCCTAGGTTTAATTTTTGAGGGACTCCCAAACTTTTTTTCATAGCTGCTGCACCATTTTGCATTCCTAACAGCAAGGTATGAGGGTTCCAATTTCTCCACATAATAAGTACACGAGAAAGTGCTCAGTATCATTAGTCCTAAGGGAAATGCAAATTCAAACCACAATGGGATACCATGTCATGCCCCCAAGAATGACTAAAATTAAAATGATAGATGTATTAGTCTACCCAGGCTGTTACAACAAAATACCACAGATTGATGGCTTAAACAACAGAAATTTATTTTCTCACAGTTCTGGAGGCTAGAAATCTAAGATCAATGTGACACCAGGTCTGATTTCTCCTGAGCCCTTTCTCCTTGCCTTGCAGATGGCCACCTTTTTCACTACATCTTCATAATGCCTTTCTCTGCGTCTGGTGTCTCTACGTATGTCCTATTTTTATAAGAACACCAATCATATTTGATTAAGGGCAACCTTAAGGGGCTCATTTTAACTTTTTACCTCTTTAAAGGCCTTATATCCAAATACAGTCACACTCTGAGGTACTAGGGTTTAGAAACTCAACATATAAATTTTAGGGAGACACAATTCATTCCAAAACAATGAACAATACAAAGTCTTGTCAAGAATGTGGATCAACCAGCACCCATACGTGTTGCTGGTGAGAGTGTAAAATAGTAAAAACACTTTAGAAAAACATCTGGTGGTTTCTTTTAAAACTAAACAAATACTAACCCCATAATGCAGCAATTCCACTGAAATGAAAGTATAACCCAGCAATTCCACTAACATGAAAGAGAAATGACAGTGTATCTCCCCCAAAACACTTCTTCAAGAATGTTCACAGTAACTGTATTCATAATAGTAGAAAACCAGAAACAGACGAGGTTTAAGACAGCTAAACAAACTGTGGTATATTCATGCTATGGAATAGTACTACAAAGCATTAAAAAGAGATAAAAACAATGTGGTGAATCTCAAAATATTATGCTTAGTGAAAAAAGCCTGACACAAAAGAGTACATACCATATGATTTCATTTGTACATTTCACAATTTTATAAATAATGCTTCAATTAAAAAGTCCACTGAGGTGGGCCCAATGTAATAATAATAGTCCCTATAAGAAGGACACAAGAGGAGGCAGAGGCAGAGGAAAAGGCAATGTGAAAATGGAAGTTCAGATTAGAATGATGTGGCTACCAGTCAGGGAATGCCAAGGCAGTCTCTAGAAGCTGGAAAAGGCAAGGAACAGAACCTACCCTGTAGTCTTCAGAATAAACCAGCCTTGCCAACACCTTGATTTTAGGGTTACAAGACCGATTCTAGACTTCTGAACTCCAGAACTCCAAGAGAATAAACTTGTGTTATTTTAAGCCACTAAATTTGTGGTAATTTGCTACAGCAGCAATAGGAAATTAATATACCTATCAGTGGCATCCCAGAAGAAGAAAGTAGGTGGAGCTGAAAAGGTACAAGAAGAGATAATGGCTGAAAACTTACCAAATTTGCAAAAGACATAAACCTACAGATACAATAAGCTAAGTGAACAACAAACAGGATAAACTCGAAGAAATCGACACCAAGACACATCATAATTAAACTTCGCAAAACTAAAGACAAAGGAAAAATCATGAAAGTATTAAGAGAAATGATACCTTAACTATAGAGGGAAAACAATTCAAATGACAGTGGATTCTCATTAGAAACCATGGAGGCCAGAAGGAAGTGGCACAACATTTTTCAAGTGTTGAAAGAAAAAAACTGTTAACCCAGAATAATATATGCAGTGAAAATATCATTCAAAGATGAGGGGAGGGACTTCCCTGGTGGTCCAGTGGTAGAGAATCTGCCTTACAATGCAGAGGATGTGGGTTCGATCCCTGGCCAGGGAACTAAGATCCCACATGCCACAGGGCAACTAAGCCTATGCGCCTCAGCTAGAGAGCCCGCATACCGAAAAATACAGAGCTCACGCACCCTGGAGGCTGCCCGCCACAACTAGAGAGAGAAAACCCGCATACCACAACTAGAGAGACGCCCGCACGCTGCATGCCAGAACGAAGATCACACGTGCTATAACTAAGACCCGATGCAACCAAAAATAAACAAATTAATAATAATAATAATTTCTTTAAAAAAAAGATGAGGGGAAATAAAAATATTCTCAGATTAATGAAAACTAAGAGATTCTGTCATCAGCAAACTTATTCTAAAAGAATGGCTAAAGGAAATTCTCTAAAAAGGAAAGAAAAAAGAGGAAATCTTGAAACATAATGAAGAAAGAAAACAGTAAGCAAAAATATAGGTAAATACAATAAGCATTCCTTCTTCTGAGTTTTCTAAACTAACAGAAGCAAAAATTTTAACACTGATGCAGTTCTAAATGTATGTAGAGGAAATATTAAGATGATTATAAGTGTGGGACAGTAAAGGAAAATAATGCATGGTAAGCTTTCTACATTTCACTTCAACAGGTAAAATAACACCACCAATAGATTGTGATAAGTTATGTATATAAAAAATGTAACGACTGGTGCAACCACTGAAAAAACTATACAAAGAGATACACTACAGATAAATCAAATGGAATTCTTAGAGAATGTTCAAGTAACTGACAGGAGGGTTAGATAAAAGAAACAGAAATGAAAGACAGAGATAACAAACAGAAAGCAAAACTTAAAATGGCATACTCAAGTCCTAACATTTCAATAATTCCATTAAATTTAAATGATCTATATACACCAATTAAAGACAGAAAGCACACGACAAATTCAAGTTTTGCTTTTTTGGGACTCTCTGGAATTTTTTTTCCAATATTTTCAATCCATGGTTGGTTGAATCCACAGATGTGGAACTCACAGATACAGAGGACTGAGTGTATATAAATGTGACAACTTAGATGAAATACACCAGTTCCTCAAAGTATATCGTCACAATTCATCCAATACGAAATAGATAATTTGAAAAATCTTATAACTATTGAGCAAGTTAAATTTGGAATTTAAAAATTCCAAAACAGAAGTCTCCAGTCCCAGATGGTTTCACTAGGGAATACCAAAGATGTAAGAATTAATACTATTTCTACACAATCTCTTCCAGCAAATAAAAGAGGAAGGAATACTTTTCAATTCATTTCATGAAGCTAGTATTACCCTATTTTAAAAAAAGACAGTACAAAAAATAAAATTACAAATATCTCTCATAAATATGAATGCAAAAATCTTTAAGACTTTGACAAAATTCAACACCCATTCGTGATTTAAAAAAAAACCTCTCAGTGAAATAGAACTAGATGCACACCTCCTTAATGGATAAAGAACATCTTTTAAAACACCTACAGCATTATATTTAAAGACGAAAGACTGATGCCTTTCTCCTAAGACTGGGAATAAGGTTAGGATATCTGTTCTCACCATTCTTATTCAACATAATGCTGGAAGTTCTAGCCAGGGCAATAAGGCTAAAAGGAAAAAGCTTGCAGGCCATAAAGGAATAGATAAAACTGACCTTATCTGCACATAACATGATTATCTACACAGAAAATTCCAGGGAAGCTAACAGATGAACTCCTAGAACTAATAAGTGAATTCAGCAAGGTTGTAGGATATAAGATAAACATTAAAAAATCAACTACATTTTTATACACTATCAATGAACATGTTGACACTATTAAAATTACAATATCATTTATAATCACTCAAAAAATGAAAGATTTAATGTATACATCTAACAAAAACACGTATACAGGGACCTCCCTGGTGGCGCAGTGGTTAAGAATCCACCTGCCAATGCAGGGGACACGGGTTCGAGCCCTGGTCCGGGAAGATCCCACATGCTGCGGAGCAACTAAGCCCATGCACCACAACTACTGAGCCTGCGCTCTAGAGCCTGTGAGCCACAACTACTGAGCCACGTGCCACAACTACTGAAGCCCGCACACCTAGAGCCCATGCTCCACAACAAGAGAAGCCACCGCAATGAGAAGCCTGAGCACCACAACGAAGAGTAGCCCCCGCTTGCCGCAACTAGAGAAAGCATGCATGCAGCAACAAAGACCCAATGCAGCCAAAAATAAATAAATAAATTTATTTTTTAAAAAAACATGTATACTCTATAAGACTTGTATACTGAAAAGTACAACACACTGATGAAAAATGTCAAAGATAACCTAAATAGAGAGAAATACCAAATTTCTCTCGTAAGTGTAAGAGTCAACAGAGTCAAGATGTCAACTCTCCCCAAATTGCTATATAAATTAATATAATTTCTATCAAAATTCCATCAATATTTTTATACATACAGATTATTCTAAATTTTATATAGAATGGCAAAGGAACTAAGATAGCAAAAACATTTTTGAAAAGAAGTTAAAATGGAGAAATCAGTCTACCTGACTTTGAGACTTATTGTATAGCTATAGTAATCAAAACTGTGTGGTACTGCTAGAGAGACAGACATACAGATAAATGGAATAGGATAGAAAACCCAGACATAGGTCCAAACAAATATGCTCAACTGATTTTTGTCAAAGGTGCTAAAGTGATTCAATGAAGTGAAAATAAGGGTTAGGCAGGGTTCTTAAACTTGACACCAAAAGCACAATCCATAAAAGGAAAAACTGATACACTGAACTTCATCAAAATTAAGAACTTCTGCTCTGTGAAAAGACCCTGTTAAGAGGATGAAATGACAAGCTACAGACTAAGAGAAAGTATTTGCAAATCACTTATCTGACACAGGCTTATGTAACCTCAATATTAAAAAAAATTCCAATTAGAAAGCGGGCAAAAGATGTGGAGACATTTTATCTAAGAGGATATGCAGATAGAAAATAAGTACAGGAAAAGATGTTCAACATCATGAGCCATTAGCAGAAAGCAAATTAATACCCCAATGAGTTATTTTTGAACACTTAGTCCTTTCCCTAGGCTGGAGTGTTCTAGCCCCAGATATCCACGAGGCTTACAATTTACTTGACTGAGGTCTTTGCTTGAAAGACATCTCCTCTGAAAGGCCTTTTCTACCTCCTCCATGCCCCTCCTCACCACCCCCCGTACCCAGTTACTCTTGATTCCCTTGCTTTATTTGCTTCATAGCATTTATCCTCACCTGACATTATATAGTCACTTGTTTACCTGTTTGTTGTCTGTCTCCCCCATTAGAGTAAGTTCCACGAGGGCAGAGGTCTTGTCTTCATCAAGTGTCTGGCACAGAGTAGTCAATTAACAAATACTTTGGATAAATAAACTACAACAGGGACTTCCCTGCCGGTCCAGTGCTTAAAACTTCACCTTCCAATGTAGGGGGTGTTGGTTCGATCCCTGGTTGGGGAGCTAAGATCCCACATGCCTCACGGCTAAAACACCAAAACATAAAATAGAAGCAATATTGTAACAAAATTCAATAAAGACTTTTAAAAAAATCTCAACTTGCTTTGCAAGAAAACAAATTTTATTAAAAAAATAAAAACCAAAAAACTACAATACAGGACTTCCCTGTGGCGCAATGGTTAAGAATCCACCTGCCAATGCAGGGGACACGTGTTCAAGCCCTGGTCCGGGAAGATCCCACATGCTGCGGAGCAACTAAGCCCATGCACCACAACTACTGAGCCTGCGCTCTAGAGCCTGTGAGCCACAACTACTGTGCCCACGCGCTGCAGCTACTCAATGCTGCGCGCCTAGAGCCTGTGCCCCGCAACAAGAGAAGCCACGACAATGAGAAGCCCGCGCACCACAACGAAGAGTAGCCCCCGCTCGCCGCAACTAGAGAAAACCCACGCGCGGCAACAAAGACCCAATGCAGCCAAAAAAAAAAAAAAAAAAACTACAACACACATTTACATGCTCAGAGGATTTGCTTTCATAGTTCCACCCATGATGTTTTATTCAAATAAACTTCCTGGATTTCAGACCTCATCTGCCTGCAGCCCCCAAAATGCCTTCTTTCAATGCTAAAACCGTTGCCTTGTTCTTAGTTCTTACTTTATCCTCCTCCCAGCTTTGTTAGAAGGATGCCTACCCCCACCTTGTTGATTCCAGCCCCCCATCCCTATCACCAGTGTGACACTGTTAATACAACGCAGAGTGAAAAAAGAAAGGAAAAGGGCCCTCAGACAAGAATACCAGCAGGTGTTAGAGGAGAGAAGCTATAGCCAGAGCTATGGGACAATCCTGGCACACCGTTGAATACACCCTGGTCTATACTATAACATAAGACTTAGAAGCACCCCAATAAAGGCTGTGGTTGGCTAACTCACCAGGAGTTAGATTTTTAAACTGGTGGATTTTTGCTTGGCAGTGAACATCAACCTAATTAAGAACTTGTCCTTCAAATGTAATGAGTCTTTCCATTCCTCCTTATCCATTTTAGCTACTAACTTCAGAGCGTTCTTGGCCTTATTTAAAGGAGTCATAGTTTCCATTTAGATTATGGATCCCAAAGCCACAATGACCCAGAGTTCAGTCTTCTCACAACATGGAGACCACAAATCATTTAAAATTTTTCAATATGAACAAGATTCTGGGGATTGCCTGCACATTCCTTAACTAACAAATACCATGTATGTGAGCAATCGTAGAACAAGAATTTCTACCTTCAAACCTTCTTTTCTTAACATGCATTTTTTAAAAATTCTGAAAAGTACTCTTAAACAATTCTTTATCAAGAAATATAACTTAAATGTCTCTGGCATACTAAATTATTTAACTATTTCTTAGTGGACACTCTTATCCCTTCATTTGCAGAAAAGAACCCTGCTTTATTTCACCCCACCATCCACAAATTACTCATCAATTCTGTTTTCTAAACCTGTAACTGAGACTAGATGATTTTTAGAATTCCTTGAAAAAAGTTAAATATAGCAAGCCGTATGCTGAGAAGAGGTAAGCCTTTCTCCTACTCATTTTGCAATGTTTACTTAAAAAGGAAAAACATAAAATAAAATAAAATGTCATTTTTGTAGGGAGGTCCAAGTGGGGAAGAGAAGATGCCCACAGTCTGTACCAACAGTAAGGTCGTTCATAACACTGCTATGTGATGACACACCCTCTTGTGTGCTGGCTTTTCACCTCAAAGTCAACACTAAATATACAGTTACTTAATGTTTCCATCTGAGTTCAGTAATTCTACCTGCAGGTAAATTCAAAATCAAAGTAGTATCTCTGATTCCTCTCTAATAAAAATTACCTTTCTTCCCTCTGAAAAATGTTAATGTCTTTAACAGTAATATTTAATTGGTATTTGGAAACCAAGGAAAGAAGAAAAAACATTACCACTATTTAGGGGTAATTTAGTGATTTTTAAAATGAATTTATTTATTTTTATTTATTTATTTTTGGCTGCATTGGATCTTTGTTGCTGCGCGCAGGCTTTCTCTAGTTGCAGTGAACAGGGGCTCCTCTTCGTTGCGGTGCGCGGGCTTCTCATTGCAGTGGCTTCTCTTGTTGTGGAGCACGGGCTCCAGTAGTTGTGGCTCGCAGGCTTTAGATCACAGGCTCAGTAGTTGTGGCACATGGGCTTAGTTGCTCCACAGCATGTGGGATCTTCCCGGACAAGGGCTCAAACCGGTGTTGCCTGCATTGGCAGGCAGATTCTTAACTACTGCGCCACCAGGGAAGCCCCCAGGAATTTAATGATTTTTGACTTTGAGTTAGTGACTTAATATACACCATTATCAGGTTACTTAACAATGTGAAAGTTAACAAAAAACTGGCTCATCAGTGTTTAGGGTAAAACCACTGCTGCATTTGTCTCTTACTCCAAGATCTACTCTTTTTATTCCATTGCTCTATAGTCTAAGAAAAAAACATTCCCACCTCCAACATAAAAGTTAACAAGAAAACTGGACTTAAAATATGCTTTTTTAGGGACTTCCCTGAGGCATCAGGGTAAGGGTGCTTCAGGAATTGAAAAAGTAATAGGCTAGGAGACTGGAGCTGGGGCAGAGAATAGAAACCCAGTTCAACAGAAGGAAAACATAAGAACAGAAAAGATTCTGCCTCCTCTTGGACAAAATATTCCACATAATCCAGGGACCAATGGACAGGAACTGGAAAGCCATGTTATAATGCCCTTAAGTTATCAATTTTTCATCTGCATTGGCAGTAACTTTAATTGCTATAATTATAAACAACCTTTTATAAAAATTATTTTAGCAATAAATTTTGATTGTCAAGATTTAAATCCTAGTCAGAGACTTTTAAAGATTATTCCATTGCAGACAAGCACCCATCTGTTTTGCATTTTAGTACTAACTTTTTTAGCCTCACACTCATTTCACTAAGAACTTTCTGGGGGTGGTGATAGTAGTGATTATTATTATTTTGACAAAAGTACAGTATACACTAGGACAGCTGTAATTTATTTCAATATCTCTTTGCAAATAAATTAATCAGCACAATTCCCTCAGTCTTCAAAGCAACTGTAAAGAAAGTACCATTTTTTTCTCCCATCTATTGCTGCATGCTTTTATTTGGTTACAATTTTCTCACTACCTATCTCTTTACCATCGGCAACCTGACTTCTGGTCTCACTATTTCACCAAACTTGCTCTCCTTAAAGCTTTCTTCAGATCCTTCTAGAACCCATCACTTCCTCTGACATTTATGACCACACTCTCATACTTGAATGGCACTGAAAGCTCATATTCCATGGCAACATTCGCTCATAGTCTAATGAGAGAAAAAGGCACCTACTAAAAACAAAGACCAGGAGTGGAAAATACATATGAATGAGCTTAGTTTCAAGTGCTCAGAAGCAGAGCTGAGTCACAGCAGGTACTCAGTTGAGAAGAATTTTTATTTTAAACTGAAAAGCCTTAGAAGTTATTTAAGCCAATGCCCTCATTTTATAGCTGAAGTACGGAAAGTGTGTCAGTTAGGTTGACTTTGGTTGCAAGTAGTAGACAAGAGCAAGTCAATTTGACTTAATAAGGAAACATACTCTTCTACATAATACGAGGTCCAGACACCTCACTGTAACCCACTGCTGCTCTTGCCCGTAGCACCCTTGGCCACACCACCTTCAGTGTGTTACCTTCAACTTCTGGTTGCGAGCAACAAGGTCTGTCGCAGTTTCAGGATATACATCAGAGAAGCTGGGGGAGAAGTGTAAGAGGAAAGGGAAAGTGTGTCTCTTCCTTGAATCTCTTCTCAAAAGCAAAGAAACTTGACCAAGAAACCCTAAGAAGACTTTTCTTTTGCCTCCCCATTTCTAAAGCAACCACTGGCAAGGAAATGGGATTCCAAGACTGGTTTGCTTTAAGCCTTGGACTAAGCTTAGGGTAGAAAGAATGCTGAGGCATCAAGGTTAAATAAATTGGCCATAATCAAAATATTATTTGTAGGACTTCCCTGGTGGCACAGTGGTTAAGAATCCGCCTGTCAGTGCAGGAGACACGGGTTCGAGCCCTGGCCCGGGAAGATCCCACATGCCATGGAGCAACTAAGCCCATGTGCCACAACTGCTGAGCCTGTGCTCTAGCGCCCACAAGCTACAACTACTGAGCCCGTGTGCCACAACTACTGAAGCCCGTGCACCTAGAGCCCATGCTCCGCAACAAGAGAAGCCACCACAGTGAGAAGCCCGCGCACCGCAAGGAAGAGTGGCCCCCGCTCACCACAACTAGAGAAAGCCCGCGCGCAGCAACTAAGACCCAACACAGGGCTTCCCTGGTGGCGCAGTGGTTGAGAGTCCACCTGCCAATACAGGGGACACGGGCTCGTGCCCCAGTCCGGGAAGATCCCACATGCCGCAGAGCGGCTGGGCCCGTGAGCCATGGCCGCTGAGCCTGCGCGTCCGGAGCCTGTGCTCTGCAATGGGGGAGGCCACAACAGTGAGAGGTCCACGTACCGCAAAAAAAAAAAAAAAAAAAGATGGATTCAACTCTTCTCTCTTTTGCCACCTTCTCTGGGGAGCTCGCATGTTCCTTTTGTAACTATCTTAGGCTTCTGTGGAGGTGGCATAGGGTAACAGTAAGCACTGACTTTACAGCGAAACTGCCGGGGTTCAAATATAGGCCCCCATCACTTGTGTGTGTCATGTTACTTAACCTCATTCCTCATCTATAAAAGGGGAGGATAGTAGAACTCACCTCATAGAGATGTTGTGAGCATTAAATAAGTTACTATACATAAAGTGCTCAGAACCATGCCTGTTACACAGTAAGTCCTCTTTAAGTGTGTGCTGTTATTATTAAGGGGCATCTACTGTTTCTGCCTGCCCAGTATCCTTTTCCCTTTCTTCTGATAAATGTTTCAGTTTCCCTTTGGAGAACCACCCCTCTGCCATGCCATCCAATCCTCACACAACTCTCAGTCAGTATGAACTGCTCCCGACCCCCACTGGGCAAAGGGTGACCACAAGGCCCAAGGTAGGCCAATCTTGCCTTTTCCCCTGGAATCTGACTCATAAGCAGAATGACTCAAGACAGAAAGCAGTTAAAATTCAGTCTCTCTGGTGTCAGTGCCTTGAAGAGCTTTTCCTGAGTTCTTGCCCCCTAGGCCCCTGGAACTGTATAGTCCTTTACAAAATTCGATTAACAGTTCTTCCTTTGATTCTATTAGCTTTCCAATCCCCTTTAATAAATCCCCTTTTTGCTGAAATTAGCCAAAACTGATTTCTGTTGTTTGTGTAACCATTATGTTGAACAAATAGGCCTCCCCAAATTAAATCATGAAGTAACCTTATTTTTCTCTCTCATGTCTCTTTATAGCTATTCATGAGCCTAGCTTCTCTGGCCCCTGCATACACAGCGTATAAGTTAAGACAGTGGCTCAGAAATCAAACATTCTGGGCTCAAATTCTAACTCCAAGCCCTGCTAGCTATGTTACTTAATGTCTTTCTGCCTCAGCTTCCTTATCTGTAAAATGGAATAAAGACACCTATCTCATTGGGTTATTTTAAAACTTAAATGACTTCCCAAATGTAAAATGCCTAGAAGTGTGCTTGGCACACAGTAAGTCCTGAAAAATGTTATAGAGCTGATGGCAGTGGTGTCCAGTGAGATGTCCTTTTTCCTCACAACCTATCACATTAGGGCCTGACCATTCTTGTTTCCACACCTATGCTCATGCTAGCCCTCTTTCCTTTTCTAAATCCTTCAAGACATAATTGAATCAAGCACCACCATTTCCACAAAGCCCACACTGATCTACAAAGACCACATTAACCTGTTACTTCACTTACAGGAATTATAATCTGTAGTAGACACATGAGTCTTGATTTCATATCATTCTACTGTTTTTTAATTGTACCTGTATCTAAATCATGACTAAATAAGAAAAGTGTTCCTTGAAGGCAAGAATGACATTTTATATTATTCTATGTCCTTCATATTACTTACTCCAGAGTAAGGCTCATAGTAAGTCCTTAATAATTAACTTTTGAATGGCTCTCTGAGCAGCTAAAAATATTTCCAACCATAATTACTTCTGGGTTTGCATAGCTTCAAGCCCTTAGGCCTATGTTTTAGTATATATGTTGCCAAAGTGAGCACAGGGCCTTTGCTTTTATTGTGTGCATAAGCATACAAATAAGACAGGGTACAGAACTTTCTTTTTTCTTCCCACACTGGCCCATACACACTGGGCATCCAGTAAATGTCATTAGCTAACTACAAAAAAGCTGAAAACTTCAGGAGCTGGAAATTCATTCCAAATATGATAGGAAATTCCAAATGTATCTGTTACTGTTAAGATTGGAAACTATAAGGCTGAAAGGCCCTGTTTTGTTTAAAACTTTAAAACTTGGAGATAAGGGAAACGGATACTCACACATTTTTTCTCTTCTAATATTTTTTTTTTCTCAAGAACTGTTGATGAAGGACAAAGTAGAAAAGGTAACTATTGTTCTTTCTATTGTCATGTTTCTGAAGAAATATTCTTTTATTTTTGGAACTCTGCGTAACATAAAGTACCCCATCTTCTTTCTCTGGTTTCTCTAACCATGTGAAAAAGTATACGTAGAAATAAAAACATTTCACACTGATGCCCAAGAGTATATCATTTACATATAAAAAGATGGCACTGTTTCAGAGCTATGTGGGCAGTATTTTAGTCACGTGGAAAAGGCAACTGGGAAAGGGAAATTGAGTAAGCCTAGCCTCAACTCCATGTGAAGCTGTCTGTGGGTGCATACATTGACTCACTTAGCTGACCCTGGGAACAAGTTTATATTACATCCAAATGACACCTCTATAAAATTCCATACTTTTTGGCTTACATTGTTTAATGAATATGGTTATTTCAAAGTTAAGAAAAAATTCTTTTTTCTAAATGCTATCCACTTGGTTGAATTCATTTCTGGTTGAAATGAATTTTTCAACCAGACTGATTCTTCATTGTTTCCTTTCTACAGGAACAATCTACAAGAGAAAGAAAAGGGAAGAGAAAGAAAAGGATGAGAGAAAAAACTACACATCTTACTTGGACTGTGCGAGACAGCCGGGTGCAACCATATTCTGATTCTCCTCCTCGGCCTGGAGTGCAGTGAGTTCCACCATGTTAACCATCACATCATTGGTGTGGCCCGGAAGCTGGGGAAGCACTGAAAGGATCTTCTCCACCAAGTTGTCTCCATGATGTCCAACAGCCCCTGTTTAAGCAGACAAGAAAATATGAACTCACGAAATGGGAGGAAAAAGCAGCTAAATTAATGTTCTATAATACCCCTTCTATCAAAAACAGTATCCATTTTTAGCTTCCGTTACACAAATCAATAACATAAACCTAACATTCTGCCCTTAGTAACACTAATCAATCTCACAATTACCTACAAAATGTATATCTTGTGTGTTGGACTTAATGGTCCCTGAGAGCAGGCACTGTGTCTGCTCTGGTTACTGCTATAATTCCCAGCACCTAGCATAGTGCCTACACATGGTAGGCATTAATAGGTATTTAGTGGATAAATAAATAATAAACATTTGGAAGGTCAGGTAAATGGCGTGATAGGATGACACTATCCTGAAAGTTTAGAGCCAAAAGGATTTTCTTTATTTTACTGATGAAGACCTTAAGACTCAGAAAGGCTTAGAGACCTGACCAAGAATAGCAGATCTCCCCTTTGCTAGAAGTTTATCTTCATCATGGCAACCATTTATCTAGTTCACCCTCTACCCACCATGTCTAGCAGGCAACTTGGCAGCTAGTAGGCTCACTAATTATTTGTTAATGAAGGAAAGAACAAATGAATGAATAGTAACAGTTTGCAGTGATAAAAGCATTTATACAGTGCTTTCTGTGTACCAGGCACTGCTCTAGGTGCTTTACATATATTAATTCTTTTAATAACAAATGAATTAATAAGCTCAAATTAAAATTCAAGACCAATGACACAGTTTAATGCTTTTTCCATGAGACCCAGTTATCTTTCCAAAAGCCATCAATGCTTGTAAGACATGATTCCAACAATGGGTGGGACTGGCCTAATCAACTTGTTTTGATCCCACCCACTTCAAATCAATTAATATTTTACTTCCTAATGTCTATCTCTATTGTTTTTGCCATGTCATATTAATTGCACAGAAGAACTAGGTAGAAAAGACTAAACCAGAAATCCAAGGAATCATTGTCAGCACCATCGTCTTCTTCGTCACAATAGCTAATATTTATTGAGAGCTTATGACGTACCAGGTATTAACTTCCATACTGTACATTTATTATCCACTTAATTCTTAGAACAACTCTAATAGGTAGGTATTATTATGCTCATTGACAGAGTAGAAGATTCAGTTTAAGTAACTTGCTCACAATTATATATGCTGTAAATTACAGAGCAAGAAGTCAAACTCACGAGGCAGAACTCCAAAAACCACGCCATTAAAAAAAAAAAAAAAAAATCAGGCCCATAAAAATGACTTAAGACAGAACCAGCATGAGAGCTTCTAATGTGGCTTCCGATGCTAAAGAAAAGAGTTCTAATTCTACCAGTAAAATATTCACTTATTAGGCCTGGAAGGAACCATGTCTTATTTATGTCGTCTATAGTTTATGGTTGTCTCCCCAGCACTCACACTACAAGCTACTCATTAAATACTTGCTGAATGAATGCCTAGTGACTATAAGTGGCCCTGAGATCCACAGGGCAGTCAGAAGTCTCTAAGTGGATAATATCTTTAAGCCTGGAAAGAATGGAGATACGACGATTACCCCATAGCATCATTTCTCTCTCCACTAGTAACCTCCTCACTTATTTGAAAACTTCCACTCATCACTACAATAACTCTTCTTTGGACCTGGTGCCCAAATTCTGAGCCCTGCCCCCAAGCCATTCTTATTTTTATTTGCCATTCACAGACACGTGGTACAGACAAGTAGTCTATATGTTCTGCCTTTCCTTCCTAACTTCTTTAGCCCCTACAATCTAGCTGTTACTCACTCTTCCTCCCTATGCTAAATGCAGGGGTCTTTGGCAAGTCTCAGTTCATTAAACCTTTGGCAAATTAAAACTGTTGACTAATCCAGTCCTCCTGAAACTCTCCAAATATGAGAAGTCAAGACATGACATACTTATTTTTCCTTAAGGTTTAATAGCTAATAGTTATTTTTACAGAACCAATGTATCACTTACATCCTTAAAATATTACATACTAACACCCTAAATGTTCAGAAGTAGAGGAGTAGTTTTTTAAAATTATGGCATATTTACTGAAGCAGTTCTCAAATTGTGATTTTTATTTTCTTCTATTTATTTATAGATTCTAAACTTTCTATGGTGAACATATATTCCCGTTGTAATGAAATGAAAAAACATGCTATACACACATATAAATATCCCAAAATTTTACCAAGGGTTATCTTTGAATGGTAGGACTTCGGTTGATGTAAACTCTACCTAAAATTAATTTTTCCCCTGTGTTTTCTGCAAGGAGCACATGAGACTGACCTAAATTAATTAGAAAAATAATTTACACTCTTTCACAAACTGTTGAAAATATTATATATGAGAATTAACAAAATGCCAAATTTACATGAGCAGGATTACTCAACTTTTTAGGTTTAGTCAAAAGGAATGTGTATTTAACATGTGTGATAATGAAGGATAAAGCAGGTATAGGCTTTCAACTCATGTCCTGCTCTTCTCTGAATACAGTTTGTTGCATGTCCAGCTTTAGAGGGTTCAATATACATTTTAAAAATTTAATTAGTGCCTGTTACATGACTCAAACATAGACTAAGCATTTGGGGCCTCTCAATGTCACAGTAACTTCAGATTCTTCCTCTATGAAATGAATAAAATGCCAAGATTTGTATCACACTTAAATTTTCAGAGAGCTTAATTTTTCCGTTATTATAGAAATTTTAAAGTATTATTTAAGACGCTGAAGAGTGGAAGTCAAGCTGAACCCAGTTATTTTTCCCTGTCCAACTGTTAATCTAGCCAAGAGCAATGGGGTCTAGTCTGGCCAGAGAATGGTTTATTTCCCAATGCCTTCTTTTCTAAAGAGGGTATAGGAACAAGAAATTGGATACATGGGCTCTAGTGGTCCCATCCTCCATTAGCTCCTTGTGTGATCTGAGGCAACTTCCAAAAATGTGGTGCTATTTTCCCAAGCTAAAAACTCAGAGTTGGTCCAACCAACACCTAAATATCTTTGAAGCTCAGTATTTGAGATCCTAAATTCAGTCAATTGTTTCAAAGGCTAAACTTTTATAGTTAACAGCACCGGAAAAATAGCAATCCTGTATGACCCTGTGGATCATATGTGAATGTATGTGCCAGTATCACCATCATAAGGCATATAACATCTACACTTGCCTCTACTTATAAGGAATAAAGTGAGAAGCAAGAATTGAGGCATCTTCACAAGAGCTCAGTCATACTGTAGTAGGGCTTAAAGATAAAAACACAAGAGCCTTCTCTACATTTCACAAACAGGATATTTTGGGATTATGCACAGTGTCCCTTTGTGTTGAGATAGGGTTACTGGATTCTTGGAATTAGTATATTCAAAAACTCACCTCCTGGGACTTCCCTGGTGGCGCAGTGGTTAAGAATCCGCCTGCCAGTGCAGCGGACGTGGGTTCGAGCCCTGGTCCAGGAAGATCCCACATGCCATGGAGCAACTAAGCCCGTGCACCACAACTACTGAGCCTGCGCTCTAGAGCCCGCGAGCCACAACTACTGAAGCCCCGCACACCTAGAGCCTGTGCTCTGCAACAAGAGAAGCCACCGCAATGAGAAGCCCGCACACTGCAACGAAGAGTAGCCCCCGCTTGCTACAACTAGAGAAAGCCACGGGCAGCAACAAAGACCCAACACAGCCAAAAATAAAAATTAATTAATTTAAAAAAAACTACACAATACACAAATCTTAAAAAAAAAAAACCTCACCTCCTTTCTGATTCCCCATGACTCTTTCTTAAGAATATTTGACCGTCTTTCATTATTTTGAGATGTTTCAGTATTTGATGACGTTTCTGTCTTCTAAGAACAGAATATTTTATTATCGCTCCTGATGTTTCCTTCTATGTAGAAGGACAACAATTAGCATAACATTTCTGAACTTGCCTCACCTCCTTCAATCAATCCCTCTTCCCCTGGGTTGTCAGGTTCTACTCATTCTGCCTAGGATAGGTTCTGCCCTTGGAAAGAGGGAAATAGACTTTCTCTGGTCCACTCCTGATGCTGAGTGGGTAAACCTTCCAACCCAAGAATTTGGTGTTAGGAATCTCGCTTGCCCATAGATGTAAGCCACATTCTTTAAGGTTCACTGTATCCACCATAAAACTGGTATTTTGGCCTCTGCCTGCCAACTCTTTATTCCATATTCAATTTAGAATCTGGATGGTTAAAGGAGTGCTAGTTATTAGTTACTCTTTAATACTACCATTTCTAACACTACCTATGGTTGGCTCATATCAGTCAAATCTAGTACAAAGGGGATGTATTAAGGTAGATAATACATACTAGTCAAAAGGCTGTTTCAGTTTGCCATATACCAGGTAGGACTTTGGGGGGATGGAGGCAGGAGAATAATAAGGCAGTACTTATATAGGTTTATTCAGTAAGTAGTTTTCACCACACAGTAATTTTAGATAAAAGTCACATAGCATTCATTATACTGTCCCTAACTTAAATCTTCTCCTACACTCCCTCTTTCTGTGAATGGATTCTGAAATTGCCCAGGCTAGAATACTTGGCATGTCTTCAAATTCTTCCTAACCTTCTACCATTATATCAGTCACCACTCTATTAATTCTCTCACTTAAATACTCAACTACTCCTTTCTTCATCCTTCCTAGTACTGACTTGGTATAAATTCACATCATTTCTTACCTAGATATTTTAATAGTCTCCTGATCAACAGTCTCCTAGCTCCCAGTATTTCTTGCTTTTATCTCAAGGAGCCCACTGCTCCTAGGCTGGGCTCCTCTATGGGTGCATGGGAGGGTTGAATTTTATGAGAAATATTTTAAGTTTATGCTTTTATCTAGATAATCCACAACTTTGACCAGTTGCTCAAAAAAAAAGTTGCTTAATTTCAAAACAGTTAAGAATCACTGGAAAAATAAAAAAAAAAAAGAATCACTGCACACCACACAGTATAAGTTAGCTGAGCCGACAGCTATCAATGTTATTCCTCTCTACACACTTTAAGGATACAGCCCAACTGATGAACAAATTAACAAACTGTGCTACATCCATACACCTGAATATTACTCATTAATAAAAAGGAGTGAACTAATGATAGAAGCTACAACATGGATGAATCTAAACCGTATTATGCTAAGTGAAAGACACCACTCAAAAGGCTATATGCTATATGATTGCATTTATATGACATTCTTGAAAAGATAAAACTCTAGGGACAGGAAATGGTTCCATGGTTGCCAGATATGAGAGTAAGAGGAGAGACTGCCTACAAGGGGTACAAAGGGAATTTTTTGGAGTGATGGCACTCCTCTTATATCTTGATTGTGGTGGGTGGTTACACGACTATATGTTGTTTGACAGAGCTACACACTATATAGGATGAATGTTGCTATATGTAAATTATACTTTAATAAACTTGACTATTAAAAAAAGCAAGCAAAACAATAACAAAAAACCTACCCATCCCCCCTCAGTTCCCACTTTGGAATCAATAAATCCATCAATCACATCATCCACTAGAGAACTCATTCAACAGAAAATCTGTACATGCACTTTGCCTGCCTAAAAACTTATTATGGCTCCTCACCAAGCATGAAATTTAAAGCCTTTATCTTTCCTCATCATCTTTATCACCCTTCCCTCCTGATCTCTTACCTCTCCCTCAGTCATTCATCCCAACCTTAAGCTCTACTAAAAAATTACCTAAAAAGAATTCCCAGAACAACCTATGCTCCTTCTTACATGTTTGCACACATAGGGAGCTTTTAAAAGAATACTGGTTCCAGACTCTGCCCAGACCACTTTTAAAAATCAGACTTTCTGGGGTGGTTCGAATGTGAGAACCACTGGTCTAGAAATGGCCACCCCTTAAGAGAATATTTGTACCTAAACCCTATGAAGGCACATATCATTCATACGTGAATTTGCTAAGCTTTGTGCTTCCTCATAGATTATGAGTTCCTCATAGACAAGAGTCTTAACTGTTTGATCTTTATGTGTGCACTTCTCAAACTTAACGGCACATTCAGATCACCTGAGGATCTTGTTAAAATTGTGATTCTTAAGCCTGGGGTGAAGCCTGGGATTCTGCATTTTTAATTAGCTTCCAGTTGGGCTTGAGGCTGCCAGTCCCCAGGACACACTGAATAGGGAGGCTTTATGTCACTATCACCTAGCACAGAGCCTGCATATAAAAGTTGCTCAATAAACATTTATGAAATGAATCGAAATCATCCATGTCATTCTTTACACTCCCCTAAGTAACCAAAATTGTAGTGATCTTGCAGGATTATACAGAAAGACTCTTTCACTTACTGCACTTCATTTGTTTTTTTCTCTAGGTATGACAGAATACAGTTCTTGACAAATGGTTAATTCTAACCAACTCTCACTTACTTTAGTGGCAGATAATAGGTCAGGTAGTAAAATTCTTCTGGGTTACACGTATGGCAAATTACTCTTATACTTATGTTCTTAGTCTTATACTTAGGGGGAAAACATACATTTAAAAGAATAAAACATTAAATCATTTTAAAGGCATATCATTAATTAATAAAAGTATTAATACACATATTCCCCATTATGTACCAGGCAGTGTTCTAGGAGCTAGACATGTTAACTTATTTTACCCTCTCAGTCTTCTGGTGGGTACTATTATCCTCATTTCACAGATCAGGAAACTGACTTATGACTAGGGAGGGGCAGAGCTAAGGCTACTGTAACTAGCCACTCATGCCTATTATACAACCTAGATAAGTGGTAGCAGTTACCATATATTGAGGATCTACTGCAATCCCCTTACTCCTTACATGTATCATCCTGTATAATGTAAATCTGAGCATGTCCTATCACAGCTCAAAACCCTCCAACTTTCCCATCACACTTTGGCTTTTACTCTAAGTCTTTACTTTGCCCTACAATGCATTACTTCTGCCTATCTCTCCAACATTATCTCCTATCACCACCCTCCTTGCTTGCAGGGCAAGCTGAAGGAAGCCACACGAGCCTCCTCAAACATGTCAAGCCTATTCCCACCTCAGGTCCTTTGCACTTGCCATTCCCTGGGTCTTATATGTTCAATACCAAGGCTGTCACATGGCCTGCTTCCTCTCTCCTGTCAATCTCTGCTCAAATGTCACATCCTCAGAGAGGTCTTCCCTAGCTATGCTATCTAAAATGGAGATCCGAGCTTCCCTGGTGGCACACTGGTTAAGAATCTGCCTGCCAACGCAGGGGACACAGGTTTGAGCCCTGGTCTGGGAAGATCCCACATGCCGCGGAGCAACTAAGCCTGTGCGCCACAACTACTAAGCCTGAGCTCTAGAGCCTGCGAGCCACAACTACTGAGCCCACGAGCCACAACTACTGAGGCCTGCATGCATAGAGCCCGTGCTCTGCCCCAAGAGAAGCCACCTCAATGAGAAGCCTGCACACCGCAACAAAGAGTAGCCCCAGCTCAACGCAACTAGAGAAAGCCCGCGCACAGCAACAAAGACCCAACACAGCCAAAAATAAATAATTTTTTTAAAGCTTAAAAAATAATAAAATAAAATAAAATGGAAATCCTATCACTTTTTAATCTCTTATCTACTGTTTTAGTTATACAATGGATGGATGGATGGATGGATGATTTCGTAAGTTTCCAACAGCACTTCAAGGTCACTCTTTTCCCCTGTTTACAAATGAGAAAACCCTAAAAAGGCTCAATGAGAATCAAACAACAAGTAAGTCACTAAGCTAAGACTTGAAGTTATTATACTGGTCTGGATCTAACACCTGCAATCTAGTCAGAGCCTTAAATGGCTTCTCAATTGTTCCTCATACCTATGCTTATTTTAAACAGTATCCTCTGAACCCTAAAATAAAGATATTAATTGGTTATTTTGCATTTTGTGGAAAATCAGATTGGGGGAGATGGGGGAGGAAAGAATAAGTCACTTCTTTGAATACTAAGGCAGCACCAGAGTCCAACAACTGTGTTTAGTCTTGGAAGCTGCTAGCTTCTAGAGGCCATATCAGCATCATCTCTACTAACCAGGACGATGATAGCCTCACATATGAGAGAGATTATGAGCACAGGCTCTAGAGCAAGCTGCCAAGGTTCAAACCCTGACTCTGCCATTTACTAGCTGTGTGATCTTGGGTAAGTTAGTTAACTCCTATATGTCTCCGTTTCCTCATCTGTGAAATGGGGATAATTATAAAAGAATTATTATGAATATTAAAGGAGTTTATATATGTAGATTGCTGAGAAAAGTAGTATGCTCTCAAATGTTAGCCACTATTAATACTCTCAAATTTCAAGACTTTAACAAAATAATATACAATCACACCTTAAAGCAAATATAAATGCACAAGTATACCATAATCCCAGGATTAAGAACCACCCATTGGATTGGGAGTTAACCTTTAACTGACTAAATTTAATTTAAAAGTTTACATGAAACTAAAATTCAGGAGAATTGAACCAAGAAAGGAAATTTATTTCCCAGAGTTACCGCCACCTCCTATCTTTTGATCTTGAACTTGTAGACTATCAACAAAGCTCTCTAGTCGATCTCAAGAGCCAGAAAAGAATGGAAAGAAAACCAGACTCAAACTTTTCGAGATTCATAAATCACGTCTACCTTTTTAATTGTCCCTTGAAACAAATTAGAAGCCAGAACAGTCTGTAGAATGCTGTATTTAAATCCCCTATGCAAACATGCCTGAAGCACTCTGCAGAGACACAAGCTTCTGTGTGGTCTAGACATGGTAGAAGTATGCCAAAATCATAGCAACAGACACTGGTGGTCATTTACTTCTCAAACAATTGCAACAAACTTTCTCTATTTTTCAGCCCTGAGAGCTTATCAACTGCTTCAAGGGAGCAAGGAACTTGTCTATCTTGTTCACCACTGTTTCCCTAGACCTGGAACAACACTTGGCACATAGTAGGCACTCAATAAATGTTTACTGAAAAAAAAACCCAACTATTAGACAAAGCGATACTACTTTCAGCAAAGATGATGACAAAAAGAGAAATTTCTCAAAACTGTAAGCACGATATTAACACTGCCGAATATTTATGAACTATTGGAGGTTATTTTTGGTAGTATCAGTTTTACATCCAAGAATATACATAGGCACATAAATCTTCTAATGGTAAATTATCAAAAATGGCATCCAAAATATTTAACAACAAATAACAAATTAATATACTAGGTATATAAAGTAACATCTAAATAAAAAACTAAAAATGTATTTCCCTTTGGTCGCTATATTAAAACTGCTGGCTCTTCCCTGGTGGCGCAGTGGTTGAGAGTCCGCCTGCCGATGCAGGAGACACGGGTTCCCACATGCCGCGGAGCGGCTGGGCCCGTGAGCCATGGCCGCTGAGCCTGCGCGTCCGGAGCCTGTGCTCCGCAACGGGAGAGACCACAACAGTGAGAGGCCCGCGTACCGAAAAAACTGCTGTCACATAATTTAAATTGAAATTCAAACCATTCAAGTCATTCCGATCATTTCCAATTACCTTTTGACTTTTAGAAACTGTTGGTATAATCATCTATATGCTACAGCTATCCCTGGCTAAACAATGCCCCACATTCTGTCTAAACCACAATATGATGCAAGAAACCACACCGGTATATGTATAGCTGATTCACTTTGCTGTACAGCAGAAACTAGCATAGCATTTTTAATCAACTGTACTCCACTAAAAATTAAAAAAAAAAAGAAAAGAAATGACGCCAATTTTTTTTTCTTTTTTTTTTTTCAGAACGCGGACCTCTCACTGCCGCGGCCTCTCCCGTTGCGGGGCACACGCTCCGGACGCGCAGGCCCAGCGGCCACGGTCCACGGGCCCAGCCGCTCCGCAGCACGTGGGATCCTCCCGGACCGGGGCACGAACCCGCGTCCCCTGCATCGGCAGGCGGACTCTCAACCACCGCGCCACCAGGGAAGCCCCACGCCAAATTCTTGTAACAAGAAGTCATGAGCTCCCCAGCTCCTTATGCTTGTTGCATCCAGGAAAGATCAGTAAAAATATTGAGCATGGTGATCGGGTATGTTCCTGGACGCCAGAGCCTGGATCAAGGTTGGAAAGCACCCACACCAAAAATAGTGCCACCAACACCACCTACCCTACCACCCCATCCAATTTTGGGCCACTCTGGAGCAGAGGAGAAGTGCTGCATCTCTACAACCATCACTACCAGCATGAGTTCCCTCTGCTGCCTCAACAGCCCTGGGGGTCAGCTGCAAACACACCACAACGCTCCTAAGCCCTATCTCTCGCCTCCACCAGGCAACAGTAACAGGTAATTCTCAACAAGTAGAGAATTTCCCTTTACTGGCTAGTACAGAAGTACTTTAGTATTTAAAAAACAGGTTTGACAATACAGCTACGCACCAACTGAAAACCAGCCCTGAGGATTACCAATATGGAATAATAACACTATGTTGAAACATTTTTGAAATAAATGAACCATTAAACTGACCATCTGGAAGATAGTATGGAGGGTTATCCAAAAGGTATCCATTAAAAAAACTTCAATTTATAAGTTATTAGGACATAGTAACAAACTTGCTCCAATTAGTATCTATCCTCCAAAATCTACCCTCCACCAGCCAGATATAATTTAGATCCCTTCTGAAGGAGAGAATGTCATAATTTAAAAATGGGAAGTAGATCATGGACCTTCTCTTGGCTACACTATGCCAAAGCTTACGGGTTTCAGAGGGGACCACAAATCAAACTCGTTCCATGCATCAGTAGAGAGGTAGATAGTTGCGCCCCAAGGACACCCCTTTATGCCACCCACTCTGGCTTCCCTTTATCTCCTATCCCACCAGGCCACTGCTGCTGCCACCCACCACCTCATGCAGGCACCTCTCCCCACTCAGGAGATCTCACCCAACTTGAGCTCCCTCACCCAGGCCTGGTAGTGCTCTCCTCCCCGCATGGACACCTATCTTGCTTAGCCCCACCTAGATGCTTTTCCACTGAATTATTCGGTAAAGTAGGAAGGAAGCAGAGTCCTTATAATTTTAAATGTACTTGGGAAATACCTCAAGGAACTTTTGGGAGGTTCACTCCCATTGCTTTATCATCAGCTTGCATAGTTCTCTTGGCATTCTACTGAAAACAATACTTTCATGGTTCCTCCTAAGCCCTGGACAAAGTACATGAATTTTTCTTTCTCTTTACCTGTTGTCTTGAATCTACCCAGAGAGACCTCCCATTTGCTCCCTTTGAACAATGCCCCTTTTAACATTAAATATCCTTTTACATGGTCTCATGTACCTAAAATGTCTTCTCCCACACCAGTTTGCTTAATGAGTACCATCACCAATCTAAAGCACACCCTGGAAGCCCACCTACTGGCAGAAGGATCCTAAACAAATACAAAGGAAGTGAGCACTTAACTCTGACAATTCAGAAAACAAAAGATGCTGACCTCAGACACTAATAGAAATATTGGAGCAATCCTGTCACATCTGGCCTACTACTTAATGTTTCTGCTTTTCTTTTTTCCAGTAAAGAACAACTTCAGAGCCTCAATTTTTTATTCTTGAAATGATAGATAATACTTAACTCACCTAATTTGTTGAGATCAAATAAGGTAATGTGGAAGTGATTTTTATCCATTAAATAATCACAAAAATATGATTAGTTAATATTATTATTTCCTTTCTCAAATACTACTGTGGGCCCAAATTGTCAAATTTTAGAATATTCAGAAAATGTGTGCCCCGCTGCGTTTGTGAATGATTAGTGATGCAACTTAGGAATCTCAGAAGTATTTTCAATCAGAAAAAATAAGCATACTAACCTCAATGAAAGTCTAGTTGGCAGCAACCTTTAATTCACCTGTTCATTCATCCATTCATTCAATAAATATTTACTGAATACCTACTATTTTCAAGGCACTCTTCTGAGTGCTAGTTAATAAACAGTAAACAAAATAGAGCCCCTCTCTTCATGAGCTTCCGTTCAAATGGGAGGAGACAGGCAACTGACAATCAGTTAGCATGTTAGGTAGTGGTAAAGACTATGACAAATAAAGCAGGGTAAGGGGTTAGAGAGCGTCTAAAGAAAGTGGTCAGGGAAGGCTTGTCTGAGGAGGAGACATGTGAGTGGAGATTCAAAGGAAGTGAGCGACAAAACCATGTAGACACCTGAAGGAAGAGCATTCCAGGCTGAGCTGCACAAGAACATCAAAGGCCCTGGGGCTGGGACATACTTCGCATGTTGAGAAATGGCAAGGTGGCCAGCATGCCAGGAGAGCAGTGTGTGTGGGGATCAATAAGGGATGAGGTGAGATAGGTACACACAGGCAGATGATGTATGGCCTTGGAAACCATGCTAAGGAACTTAGATTTGACAGTGGGTGTGATGGGAGGGTTGTGAGCAAGCAAATAACATGTCGCCAGTTCTATGTTGTGATGGGATTACACAAGAAACTGCATGATCTGTATGTCTTCTGTACTTCTTCAATATTTGTATTTTTTTAACTATTTACATCCTCTACTCTGTTGTGACAAATGCTGCTTTCAGACTGAGTAAAATGGATTCTGATAATTGAATACTGGATTTGGTGACATGGAGGCCACCAGTGATCTTGACAAAGGAAGTTTCTGAGGAGTACTGAGGGGCAAACAGCCTAATTGGAATCAAGGGAAAATTGAAGCAGATGACTGTAGAGACAGCAAGTACAAATTTCTAAGTTTGCTAAAAATGGAGCAAAAATGAAACTGGGCCTCAGGGGTCAAGAAAGGAGATGTTCCATTCTGTGTGTATTGTGATGGGGAAAACCTAGTAGAAAAGACTTTTTTAAAAAAAATGATGATCTAGGAAAGGGGAGGGTATTTGAAAGAAGTAAACCTATGAGAGAAGTGAAAAAGGAAAAGATCTAGTCTGCAAAGGAGGAAAAGTTGGCACTAGATAGTAGCAGGAACAGTACATCTTTTAATATGAAGGAAGGAAAGAAAAATATGTGGGGTACAGAGGTAAAAAGGTTGGTAGACTTAGTGATAAGAAGATACAGTTTTCTGGTGGCTTATATAAAAGCAAGAAAGCTGAGGGGGTGAACATGGGGAGGGAAATCTGGAGGCTTGAAGCGAGAGAAAGTATAAAATAATTGTGCTGAATGGCAACTTTGTCTTCCTAGCGCCCTTATTTTCTAAATCATTCTTGACTACTTCGTATAGTAAGCTTTTAGAGGACAAGAAGCTACACTTACCTTGTTTTTTTCTGTATTTAGAAGAGTCATATACAAGGAAGAGATGCATAATATGTAAAGGAGTAGTTGCTATGATGCTGGATGGCCAGGACATTAAAGTTTGCCTAACTGGAGTCTTTGGGCGGGGGGGGGGGGGACACAAAAATATGTGACCTTGATTAATTATGAAACAATATGTCACATTTTGGGCAAAAAGAAATAGAAGCATAAGCAGTATATACCACGCACTCAAAAACTCAACAAGCATATACTCACTCATCAGGTGTTTTTAATCCTCTAAGAGTTCAGGGGTGTTACAATGATTACTTTTATTTAAATCACACTGACAGGCTGAGCACCTGGTTACTTCAGTCACATAATTAAGCTTACATCTCAGTACTACCAGTTAGCTTACTTTCTATTTTATGATCTGAAAATGAATCTTATAAGGTCAAAAATTCAAATGCACCTGTTGTGGTTTTTTTAACTTCATTTGACATTTTTTTTTAACCTACTGAAGGGAATGCTTGCCAAAGTCAGTTTCCTGATTATTCTCCCTGAACTTGGGTGTGGCCAGCCTACACTACCAGCAGCATTACATCTACCTAATTAGAGAACAATAAAGTTGACCTTTGAAAATAAATGCACATGTCAAATATCAGAAAATGTTTTTTCTTCACCTATTTTTAAGGGTAACATTTGTTACTTATGTGTATAAATATTATTACAATTTGGGATTACCCAATCTTCAATAGAATGAGAGCTAAGAATAAATGAACGTTTGAACATATTTTCACCAGAAAATGAGACTAAATACAATTGTACATATTTTCTACAATTCTGTTTAGCCTCATTTTCTGGTGAAATTTAAGTTCAGCCTCATTTATTAACACTCATGTAAAGAAACTTGAAAGTCAACTAACTAATATTTTCGTGTTTTGTGGTACAGGTTACCTCCACTTGTTCACCTGTTAATACTTCTCCAACAACTTAAAGCTTTCTTATGAAGGATTGCTGTGAATACTGATATCTGCACATGTCTAAAAGGTTCCCAGGTGGACAGCTCTCCTCCATGTCAGCATAAGGCTGGTTTTCCAATCTCTGGGCTAGATGCAGTTGTTCTTGTTTTAAAGGGCAGTGCACGCTGAGGATGTATTTACCCAAGATAGCATTTAACAAATTTGCTGATTTGCTTGTCTGTATCCCCCCTCTAGACGATAAACTGTGGGATCAGGGACTGTGTCCATCTAGCTCTTCTTTGACTTCTCAACCTGACACATAGTTAGAGGTCAATAAAATATATGTTGAATCAATTAAAGTCCCAGCACTTTGGAAAGCGGTTATGAAGCCTTCCACAGCAAACGCCACTTACCTGTGAGATCCAGAGTTCTGTCCACAAAGACCACTGATGCCCTGCCTGTGGCGGTCTTCCTCCTGTTCTTGGCGGGAGCAAAATTGGCCAGATCTGCAGCGATGATCCGACTGAGGGAACCTACAGCAAAACACTCCTCCCGTACCCCTAAATGCTCACACAGGGAACTGAGGCCGGACACCAGGCACCTAATCGTCAGCAGCAGCTCAGGGGTTAGGGTAGTGGCATCCACCTCAGCCAGGTTTCCCAGCCTCCTCTTGTCCGATCGGGCACGGTTGAGGATATGCACATCCTGGGGTAATAGTGGGAAAAGGGAAGCAAAAGCTGGAGTCAAGGCAAGGTGGGGAGCAGCACATGCGAGTAACAACGGGACGTGCAGCACCTCAGCCGTGTAGTTCATGTTGCCCATCCACTCACACAGCTTCTCCTCCAGTTGCTCGAACACTGGCTGCTGCCCTTCCAGCTCAGCCGCCGCCGCCGGCGGCACGTGATTAGCCGTGAGGTGGACTGCGTGATTCACAGCCGTGACCACCACACAATACTGGAAGTGACTGCGGCAGATGATGTCCCGTAGGGTCTCCACGGTCCGGCCTTTCAGCAGGCAACTCAACACAAACACCGCTTTGGGCTGCTCGGCTCCGCCACCAACTGCGGCGGGCTCGAACTCCCGCAGGTAACACGCAGAGTTCCCCACCGCCTCCAGCAGCCGTGAGGACCCGCAGCCCCAGTGCAGGCTCTCGGCGCAGGCGGCGTCCAGGTAGACCACGGCCCGTTTCACTTTGGCCAGGACCTGCTCCCAGGCTTGCTGGGTGAAGGTCAGCACGCCTGGGGTGCTCATGGTGGGGATTCGCAGACTCAGGGCACCGAGCCCAGGAACTTCTCTCAGAACTCACAGCTTCCGGGAATTGGGCTCCCAGAGACATTGACAGTCAACACAGTACACGTGGGACGGCCTCCGACTCATCCAGTGTGGGCGCATAGTAATGACGTTACGGAGCGTGATTGGCTAGCGGGGAGACGTCGCGGAAGAATGGTGAGGGCTGGGAATAAACGGGCGGGGCTCCGAGGCTCCCGGGTGCCTCGAAAGGTCGGGGAAGTGGAAAGGAGCTGCCCAAGAAGGAGCTGAGGGATTTTCTTTTCGTCTCCCTCTCTGCTCGGATTATCTTCGCTGCTCCTTGAGAAATCTCAGGAATGATAAATCCTAATTCTAAATATGATATTTTCCTTGGATCTGAACGCATTTCTTTAAAAGTGATGTGTTGCCCAGCAAAACTAGGAGCAGCCAGAGAAGATAAAAACAACCAACTGCTGTGTGATGTTTCTTAGTTTATACATTACTATCACATACATTATTGGACACAAACCTCTAACAGACATAACGGTTTCTCTTTCACTTTCTCCATCTTCCTTCCCTCATCTCATTGGCACTAAATCTTGATCCACTTCAAAAATCCAGAATCCAGCCCTTTCTCCTCATCTATCCTTCCTCTCACTGCCTTAATCCACCGTCTTCGGTCAACTTAACAATAGCAGTGACCCTCCCCCCGCCATCATTTCCCAGTTTTCCATCTCTTCTCCCTTCCATTCAGTTTGCTTCCTACACTAAGCTTGTTCAACCATTTTTCTGCTTAAAATCCTCTCCTGGCCCAGTTGCCTACAGAATACAGCCAGATGCGTTATAATGGCACCAAAAACCTTCATGATTTCTCTATTTCTCTCCAGCTATCCCAGCTTAGAACATTAAACAGCTGCACAATGAAGTCAACAGATTGAGCCCAGAATGTTTTACAGGTTCAGTTCATTCAGTCACTATTTATAAAGCACTTATTAAGTGTAATCACTGAGTTAGGCTCCAAAATACAGTGGTTAATAAGATATATTACCTGATCCATGAAAAATTTACACCTCTGCTAAGTACTTGCCATATCTGGGGTAAGTTTTAACATACCTGTTTTCCTTAACATATCTGTTCTGCTAGATGGTGCGCTAGAAGCTTGGTATCCCCAACACTAGAAAATAACAGGTATTCAATAAATGTTTGTTGAATAAATGCTCAGTTCATATCAGTATAATAAATAATATATTCAACCAACTTTTAATGGACATGTACAATATTCCAGACACCGTGTTGGACACTGAGGATATAAATAGAAGTAAGCCACAGTCTTGCCTTCAGAAGAATCTGAAATAAAAGAACCCACACATGTAAAGCAAGCAAATGCAATAAAACATTACAGAAGCAATGTTTTTAATTTTTTGTTTGTTTGTTTGTTTTGCTGCACCATGCGTCATGCAGGATCTTAGTTCCCCAACCAGGGGTCGAACCCCTGGACCAGAGCCCCCTACATTGGGAGCACAGAGTCTTAACCCCTGGACCTCTAGTGAAGTCCCAGAGCAACGTTTTTTTTAAAAAAAAAATGTTCAAGAGTTATAAAGTGGGAAAAATAAACTCTGACTAAGTGAAGCAAAAAGGGAAGCGGTCAGAAGAAGTTTCATATAGGACATAAGTTTTGAGTTGCCTTCAAAGAAAACCAGGTGTTCACCAGGTGTACAGGATGGGGAGGAGCATTCCTGGCAGCAGAGCAAAGAGTGCAACATGGGGCTTCCCTGGTGGCGCAGTGGTTGAGAGTCTGCCTGCCGATGCAGGGGACACAGGTTCGTGACCCGGTCCGGGAGGATCCCACATGCCGCGGAGCGGCTGGGCCCGTGAGCCATGGCCGCTGAGCCTGCGCGTCCGGAGCCTGTGCTCCACAACGGGAGAGGCCACAACAGTGAGAGGCCCGCGTACCGCAAAAAAAAAAATAGAGTGCAGCATGAACAAAGGTATAGAAGTATGAAACCCTACAGCATGTTCTCTGGAGCTGCAAATGGTTTAGTATAGCTTGAATGTACTGTTTGAAGAGAGGCCCATGAAGAAATAGGAGCTAGGAACGAGAAAAGAAGGGGACAAGTTTCAAAAAGAATAGAGTGGTCAACAGTAGTGAGTGACAGAAAAGGGAAAAGTGAGATGGAATCTGAAAAAAAAAGTTGGCAGAATATGAAATTAGGTTCAAAGAAAGTAACTTGGCCCCTAAAATTCAAGGAGGGAACAGTTCTAGGATATAATGAGATCCATAGTGTGGCCCTAAATGCAGACTGCTGATGTGGATGAATGAAGATTGTTGAATAGTTAGATTCTAGGAGATCAAAAAACAGATGAGCAGAATGTGCAAGTTACTTGTTATGATGCCAAGTGGTAAAGGAACGGAAGACTCTGTACCAGACCCCAACATCATCTGTGAATAAGGGGAAATGAAGAGAGAGAGGCAGAGGTGGTTAATAAGGAGGTATGCACTGGCAAGGAGGAGGATTTTCAAAAGAAAGTGGCACCATAACAGTCTGGTAGTGGCCCACCAGAGCAAAGGAAATGGCAATACTTCCTCCAGGCTCCATAGTACAACTGGGTGAAGAAAAATGGTGGGTCTACAGTAGAGAAGGATGAGGATGATGTGCTGTCCCTGGAGGGAAGTTAGATTTCAGTTTCAGTGAGTGAGTAGAGACATCTCTGCTAAAATACTGAGAATGTGAGACATGTATATGTAATGGAACAAAGTTAGGGACTGAGAGTTAGATACAGAGTTGGAATTCAGGCCTGAAGAAACTGGGAGGGGATAAGCATAGAGTATGTGAGGGAATGACACTTAAAGAGTTGACAAAAAGTGACTCAGAATGAGGAAATGTGGGGGACTGCATAAAGTTGGGCAATACACAACCTGTACAGCCACATGCCACCCAAAGGGCTGCCAGATCATGAAGGGGCTTATAGGTCACGTGGTAGGAAGTTTGGATTTTATTTTATGTGTAACAGGAAACTGTTGAAGGGTTTGTGTTACTTGAATTGCAGTGGAGATGGAGAGAAGTAGACAGTGGAGATGGAGAGAAGTAGACAGATTTGGGATATATTTTGTAGGAAGAAGTAACAGGTCTTGTTAATGGATTTTTATAGGCGTGAGAGGGACTCAAGAGGGAAAGAGGGGAATCAAGGATGATTCCTTAGGTTTTGGCTGAACAACTGGTTGGATGGTGGTTATTCATAATACGATGGAGAAGCTTGGGAGAGAATGGAAGTGGGATAGGACAGGTTTGGGAAGGGAATTCACAAGTTCTGTTTTGGGCATAAGTTTGAGATGCCTATTAAATACCCAAGAGAGGCATCAGGTGAAGCATCTGAGTGAGCAGCTTGTCCTGAGCTTAACGATAAATTAAGAATGCAGACAGAAAATTGAGAGTCATGGATATATATCACATAGACAGTATTAAAAGTCATGGGGTTGGATGAAATAACCTTGGGGGACAGGGTAGACAGAAAAGAGAAGAAAACCCAGGAAAAAATTGATTTCTTCATCTCAGACATCATGGCAGAGTTAGATGAATTCTTGCTAAAATTGCATGCTTAAGACCATCAGATGTACCTTATTTAAATGTGATTTGTACTTTTCTGCTCAAAATAGCTAGCAATTATTTTCTATTCTCATAAAATCAAGCCTATCTCCATCTCATTTCTAAGTCCTCTCTGTTCATGATCAACACTTAAGGATTTACTAAGCACTTCCCATTTGCTTGATATTGTAAGAGAGAATCTGGTGAACAAAAAATTTTGTTTTCACCCTTAAAGAATGTGAAGTTTACATAGCAGTGTAGATGTGAACAGATGATACAATTGCCAGAAACAACTAGCAACATAGAATTTAGTGTTAACATATATCACAATGCAGAGGAAGATGGATAATTGAGGCTTAATTCCTTGTTGTGGTATCTAGAGACAAAGGAAAACTCTACACATGTGCAGTTTCTCAGGATGTTCAAAGGACAAAAGGCCTAAACCATAACATATGTTGAAGAAAATAATCAATAAACAATTTATAATAGCATAGAAAAGAGTTTTATTTGCCAGACTGAGGACTATAGCCTGGAAGACAGCCTCTCAGATAATTCTGAGGAACTGCTCCGGAGAAGCATAGTCTTCAGCACAATTTTATGTCTTATCAGAAGAAAGAACATCAAACAAGTCAGGGATACATTCTTACGTGGTTTCAAAAAAGAGAAAAAAGATAGCAGGTACACAGCGAATAGTATGGCCTTGGCACCTGGAAAGTTAGTCTTATCATTGAAGGAGTACCAGCTCTGGTGTCCCAGGAAAGGAGGCATTTAATATTATTTATTTATTTATTTACTTACTTATTTACTTATTACTTTTTGGCTGCATGGCATGAGGGATCTTAGTTCCCTGACCAGGGATCAAACCCACGCCCCTGGCAGTGGAAGCACAAAGTCTTAACCCCTGGACCACCAGGGAAGTCCCTAATCTTTATTTTTAACATGGACATTCTTTACTTCTGGTCAACGTGCCCTTTTCTTTCATAATTAAAGAAGAGGTACAAAGTATGTTTCATTGGCCACAAACAGGCTAGTTAGCATAAAATTCAAGTTAACTCACGGATAAGCCAGAATGACTTCCCCCTACCTCAATATATGAAAACTTCTTTTACCAGTCACCTCTAATTTGTCAAATGCTTTCACGTTTGAGACTTCATTTTACCTTTGTTATCCTTCCAAGAAGTGGGTATAAAATGCTCTTTTAATATATCAATTTACTGATAAGGAAAGTGAGGAACGTTGAAATGACATAACTAAAGCTGGCAGTGAATAGTATAGGCGAGCCTAAATGCCATATCTATTCAAAACACATCTATGTGTACTTACTATCTACTAAATACTGAGCAAGGCACCTTTATTTGATCTTTACCTCCTCTCATCATTTTAATCATCATCTACCGAGCATTCCCTTTCAGTACTTCTCCGAGATTGATACATTAAAACTGTTGCTTTGTGGTTTTCGGCTTTTTTTTTTTTTTTGCCAAGAACCAGCAGATCTCTCTCACACACACACCAACACAGACACACACACACACACAATGGAAAACAAATATCAGAATATATGGAGTATCGTAGTTTGATAAGGTCATAATTTTATATAATATCTTCAAGCTACCTGTCTTTGAAGTCTCCCCTGGTGGGAGATAAAGATACCTTTAACTAAGGAAGTCTATCCAGGCAAAGAACTCAGTTTGGAAGCAAGGAAGGAAGAGGTTTTTTAAGAGTGGTTGTTAGTGATTTATGGGCTTCTCTGCTTGTGAAAATCTTCATTTTCAAAGCTTAGCTCAAATGCTACCTCCACCGTGAAGGCAATTCTGATGCATCAATTATTATTCATCAATTCTTTAGTTTAAGTAATGCCTTGAAAGACAAGCTCATTTCAGGCAGCTGAAAGGAGAAAGAGGCTCTTCAGCAAAAGGCAGTTGGTTCTCCCATGAAACCATCATTACAGACTCATAGAATGATAAATAGAAACATAAACAGACAGGACTGTGAGTGAGTGCCTTATGACACTCTCGAGCAGAATGTAAAATCTTCACTTTGTTACTGTCAGCAGAGGCCAAGAAGATCTCCTAAGTGCTAGGCAACACACCAGGAATTAGAACGACACATAAGAAGATGCCCTGTTTGAGGGAGGATTTGGTGAAGTCTTAGGAAAACAGATATGTAGTCAAATAATTACTATATGATGTGATAGACACATGCCACGGAATCAGCATACTGTGCAGAAAGGAATGATTAGCTCTGCACTACCCACTCCAGAATAACTCTAATCTCATCTACATATCCTCTCTCCCTCACTCCACTCCAGCTACATTTGGGGTTCTTTGAATGCTCCAAGTACGCTTCTGCCTCAGGGTTTTTGCACTTCCTATTCTCTCCACCTGATAGGGCTCCTCCCAGAAATCCACAACGGTTTACTTCTCTCCATTCAGGTCTCTACTTTTGAACCACCTCATTAGAGTGGCTTTCCCCGACCACTTGATATAGAATTGCATCCTATCCCTCTTCATCACTTTGCTCGGGGTCCCCCTTTCTTGCTTACCCTACTTTATAATCCTTATCACTATCTGACATACTGTACATTTATATGTTTATTGTCTGTCTCCCTTTCATTAGAATGAAAGCTTCACAGGAGGAAGGACTTTGTTTTACTCATTGCTGAATCTACATAGTTTAGAAGAGTCCTTGGCACTTGGTAGGCCCTCCATAAGTATTTATAGAATAAATAAAGAAATGGGGTTCAGGAAAGATTTCAAAAGTTGACTATATCTCAACAGACTTTAGAAATACACAAGGGATTATCTATCCCCTTCAGATAAGGGAGGCTGAGAATAGCAATAGAGGAATGTTCAAAGGTTAGGGAGATTGAAACCACACGATTTGTTTAAATACCATGAGATGGTGTGGCATTGGTGGTGTAAAAACACTTTGTGCTTCTATTAGGACCCACCTTTCCCTTGTAGGTGAGTTAATTGTTTACCACCCTTCTGCCTTTCTCAATAAATTGAGAGCTCTCAAGGGCAGGGGCTGTGCCTTACTCATACTTTTATTTCCTAAGTTCTTAAACAGCAGATATTCAATAACTGTTAAATAAATAAATGAAAAAATATGATGAAGCACTTAAAAAACGAACATAGTTTGACATACACAAATATGGAAAGGACCTCCAAGACAGTGCTGAGAAAAAAAAGAAACAACCAAACCAACCAATCAAATAAACAAATCTACACAATTATACATACAATATTGTACCCCTTAAGACTCATTCATCTCAGGTTCTTTCACCAAAACAATACACGTGTAGCAAATATGTATAAAATTTCATAATGCTGCACATGAAACAGAAAAACGAGGGCTACTTCTGGAAAGGAGGGTAGTGGATGAGAAGGTCTTTGACTTTTTGACAAAGAGAATGCATTATTCATTTTTTAGTTTGGCTTTTGTTTGCTGTTAAAATTAATTTTTCAGGAAAGTGGGCATGAATTATGATTTCTTCTTTAATGAGAAACAGGGACTGATAAGGCGATTCTGGATCAAGCCTGATACAAGTAAAGAATGAAACAAGGCCTTCCAGAAGATTTTAAAAAAACAAAACGAGAAAGCAAGCATCACACGCACTAAATAACGACGGTGCACTCTCCAGCAAAAGCAATACAGGTTATCAGAAGGAACGTTGGGGGAGGGGAATCGTAGCCTACGTAAGACGTCACGGGAGAAAGCCACGCTAAAAGGCAAGCGAGATCCCGTGGAGGCGGGGCCAACTACGGTGCGCAGGCGCAACCAGGCTCAGGTGGCCGCCGCCGCGGAAGCGAAGCCACCTAGAGACTCCGGGCTGCTCGGGTGCTGCTGCGCGTGCGCGGGCGCGGGCGCGGGCGGAGCGGCGCCGGAGTCGTGTTCTTTGCCGCCTCCGCCGCCGGGGCCACCTACCCCGGATTTGAGTCTTGCGCCTTTTTCGTTCGCTCGCCGGCGGGTTCGCGCCCCTCTCGAGACCCCGGGCAGCGAGGCTGGGGAAGGGTTGGAGGGGGCTGTTGATCGCCGCCTTTAAGTTGTGCTCGGGGCGGCCATGTCGGCCGGCGAGGTCGAGCGCCTAGTGTCGGAGCTGAGCGGCGGGACCGGAGGGGATGAGGAGGAAGAGTGGCTCTATGGCGGTACGGAACTTCCTGTCCCTTCTTTCTCTCCCGGGTTCTCTCAGGCCTCCCTTCCCGGCCCGCAAACGGCCGGCGTCCTGGGGCCCTCTCGCCGCCGCCTGGGGCCTCTCGTATGGAACCTCATGCGGCCTTAGGCCGAGCTCGGCGTGCGCGTCCCCCGCCCCCCTTGCCTCCTCCCGCCCAGCCCACGCCCCCAACACGCACCCACCAGGTGGCGGCTGGGACCCCGCTGGGCAGGGGGCTAGGGGCCGGGCCCCCAGCCTCGCCGTCCACTCCGCCCGGGCTTCTCGGCCGCCTCGCCTCTGTGCTCTTTTCCTCTTGTTTTCTTATATCGATTCTAAGCTGTGTTAGTGTGTCTCTTCTTGCCCCTTGACTGTGAGATGCCCTTCCTGTCCCAGGAACAGTCATTCTGTAATAATAGCTAAATAAAGTTGATGCTGTAAAACTAACGTCTTGTTTCTTGATGGTCAGTTTGTATGGAATGCACCTGCAAGGGTACCTCCTTGTGTGAAAGTCGTGCTTTAAAAATAATTAATTAAAAGAGAGAGAGAGAAAGAGATGGAATACATTATGGCCCATAAAGAAAACCCCGAATGTCTCCTGTATTAAGGTGAAGTTTTTCTTTTTTAAGAGACTGCGTTTTAACCCACATAGAAGTACCTCATGTCCCTTAGGCTTATGGTTTTCAGTATCATAAAATAAGTTTACTGCATCTTTTACTTCCCCCTTGAAAGAGACATCTGGCTTTTAACTTCCATGAAGTCACAGTCCTTTCTTGTCTGTTGCCGGTACTAGATTTGAAAGTTAATGTTTGTTCCTTGCCTAAAATGCGTATTCTTGATTGTCTTTAGGATAGTTTAGTAAAAGTGCACGTTTGGGCACCACGCAGCTCCTTGATAATGTGACTTCGACAAACTTTGATTTTGATAAACTTGTAAAATACGTTGTCTTTGGCGGCAAGATTTAGCATTCGTAGTACTGTTTGAAATGTAAATGTATAGGGTTTCTTTTACAAAGGTCTAGAAATCTGTAATACTTCTTAAGTTTATTTTTATAGAAGTAAAGTCTGATTTTTTTTATTTATTTTTCATAAAAGACATACCTTGTTAAGTCATTATAAGGTGATCTAACTTTGGATGTGCTTATAGGCCCATGGGACGTGCATGTGCACAGTGATTTGGCAAAGGACCTAGGTTAGTGCTTGTGATGATCACTTCAGATTTTCATAATACTGGTTTCTTTAAGAGTGGTTTGTTTGTTAATTTTATTTATTTATTTATGTATTTTTTTTGGTAGATGAAAATGAAGTTGAAAGGCCAGAAGAAGAAAATGCCAGGTTAGTGAAATTTCTTGTTGATGCTTTTGCAGATTGTGCGGTACAGTGCTTCTGTCGGCAGATTGTCAGAATTATTTTGTTATAATCATTGGTTTGATTACATTTTGACAAAGATAGCAAGACACTGAGTCCTTTATAGTTTATTACTATTTCAGAATGTAGTCTTATACCAATTCTGTTTATTTGCTAGTAGCCCAGGGGACAAAATGTTTTTGAAGTAAGGGTTTGGATATTTTTCACTATTAAGTAACTTTGTACTCTTAAATGAGCTCAATAGTGGAGTATACAGTATAACCATCAGACTACTAAGAAAAAAAGTTTTAACTTAAAAATTGTTTTTAAATAAAGAATTCCTTGGGTAACTACTTTTACAACTTAATATTTTTGATGGTGTAATGCATTGTGGTTATAATTTCAATGTTTCGTATTTAAAATTCGAAGTGGAATTAATGAATTTGTTATAAGATTGATTGCCTTTGTTAGATTACTAGAAAGGTCTGAGTATCATTTACAGAACATATCAGGGAGCCAGAAACTTATTCTAAATTTCAGAATAGCTCATGGGTACAAGTACATGGATATGCTGACATCACTGACCAGATGCCTTAGTGTCTTATAGCGGGGGAGGCGTGATTACAAAAAGGACTTTTAAAGAATATTTGGGTTTAAAAAGAGGGGGAGATATGACTTCACACCCACTAGGATGGCTGTAATCAAAAAGACAGATAGTTAACAGGTGCTTGTGAAGATACGGAGAAATTGGAACCCTTATACACTGATGGTAAGATTGTAAAATGGTGCAACTATTATGGAAAACAGTCTGATAGTTCCTCTAAAGGTTAAATGTAGAGCTACCATATATAGCAGCATTATTCATAATAGCCAAAAAATGGAAATAACCCTAGTGTCCATCAAATGGATAGATTTAGGAAAGTGGTATATCCATACAGTGAAATACTATTTGGCAGTAAAAAGAAATGAAGTACTGATATGTGTTACAACATGGATGAACCTTGAAAACATGCTAAATGAAAGAAGCCGGTCACAAAGAACTACATTTTGTGTTTCTTATTATATTAGATGTACACAATAGGTACATCCAAAGAGACAGAAAGTAGTAGTTACCAGGACAGGGGAAAATGGAGAGCGACTATAAATATATAAGGTTTCTTTTCGGGGTGATGAAAATGTTCTGGAATTAGATAGATAGATACATACATACACTATTCTGTAAATATACTTAACCTTTCAGTTGTACACTTCAAATGAGTGGACTGTGTGGTACATGAATTGTATCTCAAAGCTGTTATTTTTTAAAAAGTTAATGGAGGGAAGAAGTGAGAAGTGGAAACAGCTCAGGGGGTGCTGAGATTATTGTTCCTTGCTTAAAAATACCCCTATAGGGCTTCCCTGGTGGCGCAGTGGTTGAGAGTCTGCCTGCCGATGCAGGGGACGCGGGTTCGTGCCCCGGTCTGGGAAGATCCCACATGCCGTGGAGCAGCTGGCCCGTGAGCCATGGCCGCTGAGCCTTTGCGTCCGGAGCCTGTGCTCCACAATGGGAGAGGGCAAAAAAAGGGAGGGGCCCTTGTACTGAAAAAAAAAAAAAAAAAAAACCCTATGTTGGAAGATTTTTTTTGTTTTTATTTATTTATTTATTTTATTTATTGCTGTATCATCTGAAATCTTGTCATTTAGGGTTTTTTGGTTTTTTGTTTTTGTCCGCCTTTGGTGGCATGCGGAACATCCCCCTGGGATCAAACCCCCGCCCCCTGCAGTGGAAGCTTGGAGTCTTAACCACTGGACTACTAGGGAAGCCCTTGTCATTTAGTTTTGAAATGGATATATCCAACCCAGTTCCTAACCCTACTTTTAGTTAACCACAGAGTTGGGATTTGTGTAGTTTAATAGTTATGAAAGTAATATTTCTTCATACCCTGATTTTTCAGTTGATCAAGAAATTAATGATAACAATCAGATACACATTTTTGTGAACTAATTTTTATTTTACTTTGTTAATATTCTTGGCTATAATTCTTGAAGCTTTTTTCTGATTAAATATTCCTTAATTCCTCAATACACAGCTTGATTAAATTGATTGGAGAGGAACCCTTCTCCCTTCCCTATCACTGTGAAAATGTCTTCATATTCCTTATTAACATTTTATTTGGAAAGCTATTAAGTTTATTTCATCCAAAGGAAAAGATCTACCCTTAAAATGTTATTTTTCTAGATAAAGCTTATAATTTTATCATGTTTCTAGTGTTTTAATGGTGATAGAGAATTAAAACTTTCAAAAGTCTATTGGGGAAGAGAGCTCTGCCAAACCTGTGTTCTACTATCCAGTGCAGTACCTACTTCGTTGCCCTAACTGAGCCGAGTCTTTGCTATTAGAGTTTTCCCCAGCTTCTTTGTGATTGGCCCATTGTTAAAACTGTTCTTAACCATTGCACTGTGCTGTCTCTGATTGTCTTGTTTTATTTCAAAGTTGTGGCTAAACATACTGTTTTGTGACATAAAGAACAAGCTCAACTTACATCTGAGAAATGTACTGAATAATTATAATTGCATTTTTTGGGGGGGAGGGTCAAGCATTAGAACTATGAAAATTTAACAGATTAAGTTTTCAGGTTTTGTCCTTCATTTTGCTTTGTTTGGAGATTGTGTTACAGAATACCACTATAGAGATTAAATTGGTTTATATAGAAACTGCTTGACAAAAAGTGAAGTTTAGAAGAGATTAGCAGAAACCCAGTGAAAACAGCTTTGAACTATATCAACATCTGGACATTTTCCCTAGAAATGCTACTAAATAATTGTCAGTTGCCTTGTATTTCAATTTCTTCATCTATAAAATGAGGTTAATGGTTAATTCCCACTTTCAAAATCATAATTATTAAAAATATAAGGAACCATTTGCACCGTGGTACTAGAAGTTTTATTTCATGGTTAATGGCCATACGCTTGAGTCTCTTGAGAATAAGTGTTTATTGTTATATGTCAATTTTGTTGTAACAGGGCAAATTCAAGTATTAACTGGCTTTAAAAAAAGTAATTATTTTTTAATGCATCAAAATTAGGTCTGGAGCTCCTTAGTGTCAAATTGGAAGGCAGTCTTTACATGAAAGTAAACTTTTTTTTAAATCTTAAAATTTGTTTTTTATACAACAAAGGACATATATCCAATAAGACAGATGAAACAGAAAACTAGGAAGAAGCATGTGTGTTAACTCAGTACTGAGTCAACGTCATCATACTGCACATCTGAGTTCCTTGGGCACCAGGGAAAAGAGGAAACTGTGTTACATAGCCCTTGGCAATTCCTAGAGTACCTTGAAGTTCAGTGTAGTTTTAGGATAAATAAAATTGATTAAGTATGATGCATATTTTAAAAATGTAAAAACTCAAATTATACCCCACCGTCAAATTGCAAATTTGGCCTCGTTAACAAATTGTGGAGGCAATTCCATTCTACTTCCAGTATTGAGTGTACACGTTTTATGTAGGGCATTAGGAATAGCAGAATAGGACAGGCAGTTTTTACCATCTTTTTTCGTCTCTGGTGGAGACAGTAATTTCAGGAAACTATCAGACATAGATTAAAAATACTAGTATGCTCCATCTGTACTTCAGAAAAGTAATACCAGTTGTGTACTTATTTTTGTTGTTTATAGTGCTAACCCTCCATCGGGAATTGAAGATGAAACTCCTGAAAATGGCGTACCTAAACCGGTAACATAAGGCTTTGAGATCTGGTTACTTATCTGTTTAAAATCTTTATCAATAGCTTCCCGTTCACTTAGGAAGAAAACCAGAATTTAACATGACTGCCAATAATTTGCATAATCGGGCCCCTTTTATATCTCCTGTGTCATCTGGTGCCGTCAAAAAAGTGTAACCATGAGAAGAAATAGTGGGAGGAGAGTTCAGATGAAATGGGGCATGTGCAAAGGCTTGATGTTTGTTGCTGCCAAGAAACCCAGTGGTCATAGGTCAATTCGATAGATCATAGTGAGCCTGGTTTTCAAAGCAGACATTGAGTTTTTCAACTCAAGTTTGTCAAGTTTTTTAGCAAAAATTATTTTTTATATAAATGACAGTCTGACCTCATGCCTGTTAAAAGTGATATTTTGGGGGGTGAACAAATCATCGGTCCCATGAGTATTTTAACGTTTTAATCTTGTAAAAAGAAGGAAATTCTTATTCTGCAAGCTTGAACTTGTATACAAAAAAGTATTTAGCCTTGGTGATCTACTTTTTAAATTTACTATTATGTGACTAAGCACAGAACAGCCTTTTAGAGCCAAAATAAAGCTTTCATAAATGTCCCTACTTTTACTCATAGAAACCAAGTATTCCCTCAATCATTTGCATGCAGGACCTTTTCTATGTGTACATGAATGTCAAGAATAAGTGAGCTGCTTTTTAACTATTTGGCGCTTTTAACGGTGACACTGTGACCCTTAAAATTAGTTGTTTTCCCTTTACCTTCATGTTCTTTTTGCTAAGAATTCCTCAAATATTTTAAAAATATCTTCTAGGTATTTTAGTACATTGCCTTAGATCCTTTGTGCAAGAGGAGCAGTTATAAATAGTAGGAACAAATACATGTGTTATTTACAAACAGACAGTGTTGAAAAAAGGGTTTACTTCACATTCTTATCCCTTTTTATCATTGCAAAACATCGAAGTTGTAAATGAGTTGAAGTAGGTAGTAGTACTATAACTTTTTCTCTAGAATTAGCTCAAAAAATGCAAAATGGTTACCTTTTCAGTTATTTATATCAGACGTTGAAATGGATTATTGAGTGTATTTTGTGGTTGTTTATGTTGATATAGAAAGTGACAGAGACTGAAGACGATAGTGATAGCGACAGTGATGATGATGAGGATGATGTTCATGTCACTATAGGAGACATTAAAACGGGAGCACCACAGTATGGGTAAGTTGTTTTTAAGTAACAACTGTGTGCTTAAATCGAAGGTAGTGTGTCTATATCAAACAATTGGTGGTTGAGTCCAGTGTTTTTACATTTTTTCATCTTACCATGATATGAAAGAACTCGTTAAAATTTCACGTGATGAGTTGCTAAGACAGTAGGTAAAAGCTGTTGACACAAGAAAAAAAATACTCGTAACTATCTTTGGTGATGGATGTTAACAAAACTTATTGTAATCGTTTTGGCAGTTTATATATATATCAAATCATTATGTTGTTTACCTAAAATTAATACAGTGTTATATGTCAAGTATCAATGTATCTCATGACTAAAAGGAATTTCACCATGAAAATATTTTTTTCTTAAACATAAAGTTAATTAGGTAAAGTTACATGGAAGCAGCAGTTTTTGATTCCTGAAATTGAAATGTTTTTACAAACGAATTGAGTGATACAGATTTTTTTTTTTTTTTTTTTTTTTTTTTGGGTGGTACGCAGGCCTCTCACTGTTGTGGCCTCTCCCATTGTGGAGCACAGGCTCCAGACGCGCAGGCTCAGCGGCCATGGCTCACGGGCCCAGCCGCTTCACGGCATGTGGTATCCTCCCAGACCGGGGCTCGAACCTGCGTCCCCTGCATCGGCAGGCGGACTCTCAACCACTGTGCCACAAGGGAAGCCCCAGATTTTTTTTTTTTTAATTTATTTATTTGTTTATTTGGCTGCGTTAGGTCTTAGTTGCGGCACGCAGGATCTTCGTTGAGGCGCATGGGCTCTTCGTTGCAGTACGCGGGCTTCTCTAGTTGCATCATGCGGGCTTAGTAGCAGTGCGCGGGCTTAGTTGCCCTGTGGCATGTGGGATCTTAGTTCCCCTACCAGGGATACAACCTGCATCCCTTGCATTGGAAGGCAGATTCTTAACCACTGGACCACCAGGGAAGTCCCCAGATTCTTCAATTAGAATTAGAAAACCTTAATTTGCTGTTTACATCTATATTGTTCTTACATTTTATTACTTATCCAGACTTCAGTTTAGGTTTTTAATTTTTTTGTCTGATAAAAACAATATCAAAAGTATTTCTTTTTGCTTTTCATAGTGTATTTTTCAAGTGGTTAATTATCCTGTATGCTATTTATGCCAATAGGTTGTCTCAAAGTTTATAGTCTGTAAAGCTGGATCAAGTGAATGGCCTGTCATTGACTCATTGAGCACATAAAGAATCTTACAGAAAGATTGGAAGGGAATAAAGTACATATTGTGATTTTGTCATGGTGGTAGAATATGAGTTGACGTTTTCTCTATCCTTTTCAGATTGGATGTATGATGTGGTACTAGTGCGTTGGGAATATAAAGTAAACTTTTCATTAATTGCACTATAGTTCATTAAGTAGCCTTATCTGAAATGAACCAATATATACATAAATCCTTTTGAATTTCTTCAGTAGAGAAATTTTTTCAAAAGTTATTTCTAGAAGCTTAAAGGTAATTCAGTTGTCATAATCAGTTTTGCATTATAATAATGACTGCTGATGTAATTTTAAGACCCTAGCAACTTTTTTAGGGAGCAGGTTTGAGAAGAGACTAAATTATTCAAGTTAGGATAACTCTTGATGTTCTCCTCATCCCCAGTTAAAGTAAATAATTAGTGTTGAGCTATAGTATTAGTAAGCCTTTATGCTAATAGGCCTTTATCCGTCTGCATTATGCAGAAGGAACACTTTAACATAATATTATAATAATCAATTGCATATTTAGTAAATACTTATATTTAATATAAAATTATTTGTATTTTCAAGTACAGAACAATTAAAGCAAATGGTGATTACTTTTTATTAATATGACCAATTTTGGGGTGGGACTTGCATGCAAATATTAAATACATATAGACTCCCATAGTACTTTATCTGAACTTTATTTCTTATAACAAAATTTCCGGTTTCATGGATTGAATTATGTTTGCACGTGTTTATTACCTTTAGATTCTAAATTCTTTGAGTGGTTTATGAATTTTCCTATTCCTTACATTGCCTTACATATAGTAAGTAGTAAGTGTTTATTCACTAAATTGCGTGTTAAAAACACAATTGTCTTTGAACTTTTTTTTCTCAACATTGATTACGAAAATTTTCAAACACTCGAAGTTTAAGGAACTGATGTGAACACCCATTTATTTACTCATCACCTGGATTATACAATTTACATTTTGCTGTGTTTGCTTTATCACCTATCTATCTACCTACCTGCCTATCTCCATGCCTCCACCCACTCATCAATCCATCTTTTTTATTTTGTTTTTTTTTTTTTAAATTATTCATTTATTTAGTTGTGCTGTGTCTTAGTTGCGGCTTGCCGGCTTCTTAGTTGCGGCACATGGGCTCCTTAGTTGTGGGATGCAACGACTTAGTTGAGGCTTGCATGTGGGATCTAGTTCCCTGACCAGAGATCGAACCAGGGCCCCCTGCATTGGGAGCGTGGAGTCTTAACCACTATGCCACCAGAGAAGTCCCCTTATTTTGTATTTTTTATGCATTTCAAAGTAAGTTACAGATCTTTCTGAAGCGTATAAAGCTTGTTTAACCTTAATATCTCAAGATATATCCATTGATAACTGAAAGAAAGCCAGGGAGAAAATAAAATTTGATGACTATTTACTTTGTGCACAGCATTTCAGAGGCAAATTTAAAGAGCAAATTGTTTTCAAGGAACAATACTAAATTGGTTTATTATAAGCTGTTAGAAGGTAAAGACTAGAATTTCTTTTAGGTGACATACTTTTGTTACAGAGTTTATTGTATCTGTAAGTAAGGTATGAGGAAAATCAAATCTTAGGGTAGGAATAACTTACCTTGTATAGAGGAGTGGTTTCTTAGCTGTATCTTTGAAATTCAATCGCTCATTCATTAACACTTTTCAAAGGCAGTTTGTTTGGCACTCTAATAATTGATGATGGGAATATCAACTGTCCTTATTTATCAAAAGTAGTGAGGGAGATAGACATGTGAGCAGATACTTTCCTTGCAGTGTAAGTGCTTGAATAGAAACATGTACAGGGTGATTGGAAAGCTTTGAGAGGACAGTTGCTAAAAGTGCATGTGTTGAAGAGAAGATCCTAGAGGAGGTAATATATGAATTTTTTGGAATAATTCTCGAGACAGAAGGAAGAGGACTGATGATTTTGGCAGAGGAAACTACTTAGATGTAGTGGAAGCATGACTTAGACGAACCACAAGACTGGAGGATAAGGTAGATGAGAGAGGATGCTTGAAACCACAGAAGAGGGGAGTTAGGATGTTTTTGCTGTGCTATCATGGAACCCTTAAAGGTTTTTAGGCAGGTCACATTGTTTGAAAATATAACTCTAGCAGTAGTAGTTGAGATGGACTAGATAGAACTTAGTTAATAGATTTGAAGTAATCATCCAGATGGGATGATAGTCGAAACTAAACCAGCAGCAGTAATATAGGGATAGATGGAAGAATTCAATATATTTGAGTGAATAATAAATGGAAATAACATGGGTAATGGGTTGGTTGTAGATGGAAAGGGAGACAAAGGATTCAGTGACTTGGAGCTTTCTAGAGTAGTTCAGTGTGTGTATATAACAGTGTATTACCATATATGGGTAAGGTGGGAGGAGCAGGTTAAGATAAAATTTTTTGATACATTTACTTTTAAGTTTTTGTAGACATCCAAGGATATAGGATCTAGCCCCTAGAGAAGCCTGAGACCTCATGGTGGGTGCTATTGAACGGTGGTATCAGATTTACTTAAGCGCAGTTTTCCAGACAGCTAAGGTTCTTTACACACAATGAATGTGAAGGCTTGGAGGCATTAAAAAAGAAAAGTAATGTTTTAAAGGTCAGAATGGGGAAGGAAGGAAAGTAGCTGGGTGGGAAGCAAAGAAGTTCATTTAATGAACTATGGTAAGCCTTTTATAAATACTGTTTTGGTTTATCCTTTAGCAGTTCTGTAAGAGGACCATTTGGAGACAGTCCTTGGTTTTTGTATATTGACTTTCGAACAGCTAGGACTTTTGTACATCATATATAGATACCTCAAAGTGCTTTGGCTGTGCTGAATTTAGCTTGTTGAAATGTAAGCATCATGCGGCAGGAACCATATTTGTCCAGCTCCTCATCCTCTCTCCTTGGCTTAGAACTATATGTGATGTATTGCTGGTGCTTAAGCACTTACTAGAGAATTAGTCAATGAGATGATTAAACCTTTCAAGTTGGTAATGATAGTACAACTTGACAGTGACAGTTTATTTTAGGCTCCTTCATACTTCTTGCATTTATAGTAGTGGATCTTTATACAATTATTTGAATATTTTATTGAATATCCTTATTTTTTTAAGCAGAATAACCTAGGTCTCATAAATTTAATACATTGGAGACAAAAGATGGAAATTGTTAGGCAGACCAGAAGCAGTGAGTTTTCACAAGTCCAGTTGAATGACTGGGAGGCAAGGAAGTGAAAACAAGGCATGTAAACTATTCTTCCCTTTCCAGCCAAATTTCTCGAAAGTTTGTTAGAGTGGGGTATTGAGTTAATCGCGGGTAGGTTTTTGAGATGGAAAATTAGTGAGACTTTTAAAAAATATTTTTTTTATCTTTTATTAAGCAAGTGACAGGCTTTTTAAATTAGTTTAAAACATTTTCTAAAATGTTTGAGTTAGTGTCAGTCTACCTAGTTAATATGTGTGTATATAATTTATGTGTACATATTGAATATATTCTGCTTTTGTTTAAGCATCTCAGGATAATTTTTTTGATTTTGCTTTTAGGAGTTACGGTACAGCACCTGTAAATCTTAACATCAAGACAGGAGGAAGAGTTTATGGAACTACAGGTAAAATTTGTATTTGCAGTTGCATCAATAGAAAATAGGGCATATATCTGAATAGGTCATGAATAGATTTTAATAGCTATTACAGCTCAATTAAAAAGAGCAGTTTTTGACCATATATCATAGAATGGGCACTTTTCTATAAATGGCTAGATAATGAATAGTTTAGGCTGTGTGGGTCACATAGGGTTCCTGTCATGTGGGGGGGGGTTTTGTTGTTGCCGTTGTTTTTTGGTTCTACAACCCTTTCTTACAGCTCACAGACTGTACAAAGACAATGATTTAAAACATGGAAATAAACTTCTTGGTACAGGAATCCCTTATTATAAAAAAGAAGTCTCTAATCTCTCTATTTTATCTTATAGCTACACCATAAACTTTGACCTCACTTTTTATTTGTGGTAACCATTACTACTCTGTTTGGAATCTTGGCCGTATTTAGTGCTAATAGTAGTAAAAAGGTGTCATTGTTTTCTGTTTGTCTCTGGTATCTCTCAGCTTCTTATTAATATAGTTCCTTCACCATTTTGTAATTTTCTAAAGTAGGAACGAAAGTCAAAGGAGTAGATCTTGATGCACCTGGAAGCATTAATGGAGTGCCCCTTTTGGAGGTAGATTTGGATTCTTTTGAAGATAAACCATGGCGTAAACCTGGTAAGATTATTGTGGATTATATCAGTTTCAAAAGATTTTTAGTCTAAACTATTATTAGAAAAGTTTTTTTTTAGCATCAGTTTAGAATATTATTTTTTAAATGTAATTTTCATTATCTTAAGCACATGAGTAATAATGAACCTGTATTATTAAATCTTACAGGTGGCCTAGCATTGTATAAAAGTAGACTTGCATATTGTTTTATTATAATGCCAGTTCTTTTTTTTTTTAACATCTTTATTGGAGTATAATTGCTTTGCGATGGTGTGTTTCTGCTTTATAACAAAGTGAATCAGTTATACATATACATATGTCCCCATATCTCTTCCCTCTTGCATCTCCCTCCCTCTCACCCTCCCTATCCCAACCCTCTAGGTGGTCACAAAGCATGAGCTGATCTCCCTGTGCTATGCGGCTGCTTCGCACTAGCTAGCTATGTTATGTTTGGTAGTGTATACATGTCCATGCCACTCTCTCACTTTGTCCCAGCTTACCCTATAATGCCATTTCTAAAGGGAGTAATTTTGATCAAAAATTTGTATAGTCCTGTTGCTTTATGGTAGTAATTGGGAGAATTGGTAAAATTAGATGAGACTAATAGAACTCTAAATTTGTTTTTACAGTTTATTATATTTTATGTGCTGCATAAAAATAGAATTGAAATATTCGTACACTAAAAGTGTGTTTTATCTTTAGGTGCTGATCTTTCTGATTATTTTAATTATGGGTTTAATGAAGATACCTGGAAAGCTTACTGTGAAAAACAAAAGAGGATACGAATGGGACTGGAAGTTATACCAGTTACCTCTACTACAAATAAAATTACGGTAATTAGTAAATATTCCAAAATACCCCAGCCTTTTCTACCATCCCAGTTTTGCTCCCTAAATACATCAGTTTTTCCCTATAAAGGTGGTTAAATGCTATATGATAGTTTAAAAATTCCATTTTACCTTGTTTGTTTTTTTTCCCTTCCTTCCCTTTCACAGTTTCATATTAATGATTATCTGATGTTTTTAGTTTCAATTCACAGACTAGCCACAGCTGGTTTGTCTTTATGTGGCCTATCAATTAAAAATTATGTGGTATCTTAATGGGGAATATGTTATTTAACTTAGGCCGAAGACTGTACTATGGAAGTTACACCAGGTGCAGAGATCCAAGATGGCAGATTCAATCTTTTTAAGGTGAATTTTAGTAAATTATCCTTGGTTGCTCTCATTTTTTGTTCTTGAGTCTGCTCCCATACCACTACTCGAGGGACAAGATTAAAGTGGAAATAGCTACCTTTTTTCCAAACCTTCAGCTTCCTGGTGACTTACAAATTTGCTGATTGTTGTTTTATCTCCACTTTTGCAAGCATGTGAATTATAGCCTATTATACTAACAAATGCAAAGTAAAACTATTCTTGCTATATGTTGTGATTTTATTTTGAGTCAAGTGTGTGTTTGCTTGTAGGATATAAAAGTTCATGCCAACAGGCTAAGCACTCATTGTAGGTCCCGCTATAATCTTTATCAGAATTGGAGACTTATTTGTCCTAATTTTCTGTTAAAAAATGGTAAGGTAGATGACATACTGTTTATTATCTGTATGAGACTGAAATCATTGGTGTAATGTCTTCTGCAGTTTAAGATGGCTCAGGAATCTTAGGTGTTCTTTGCCAGTCGCCAAGAAAGACTCAACAAAATTAGGATGAAGTCATTGATTTTTTAAAATTAATATTAAAAGGAGCAGGTTTAATGAGGGACTTGCACGTTGATACTACTTGGGTATCAAGTCTGACTTCTGGCTTCTCCATTCCATAGGATCAGTCCCAAGAATAATAATATATTTTCATACTTGTGTGATACACAGCAACCTACAAACTTTTTTCAAAATCTGATTGTAAACTCTTCTTCCTTTACCTTAATTCTTAATTCTTGATTCTTATATTGAGTGACACTGGGATGAAGACTGGGAGTGACTTTTAGATTGGGTTATATACCCAGGGAACTTTTGTGGGCAGGAACTTCTCTGTGTCCCGTTTGGGGCTACAGCCCAGTCCACCAAAATACTGCCTTATGCAATGCATGTGCTATATCCGCAGATGTAGCCGCTCTGCTGGACACAGTTCTGTATAGAGAATTTAATTTTAATTTACATCCTACTTTGGGTAAGTATTTGGTTCTTGTTCTGCTGTAAATATTTTGAAAGTGTGTGATGATGTCTATCTTATTTTAATTGGTCATCAAGTTCTTTTTGGTGATATCTACTTATTGAGACATTGAATATATTGTTTTTCATGATTGCAATGAATAGTTAGAAAAGTTATCTTGATGAGGAAATAGTTTGTTTGCAATGGTGCTTTTAATTTTCTTCTAACAGAAATGAGAACTGCCTTTTTAAACTGCCAGCTTCTCTATGCTTTGTCTTTTTGTCTTTTTCTAAAACTAAAGGATAAAAAGAAGCTCTTAGGGTCTGGTCTCTTATTGAAGGTAGCCACTGTGAATAAGTTATATACATACAGTCTACTGAAAAATTATTTTGAAGTTTCTTTTGATCATGTGAGAGGAGGTAATTGTTCAATTCTGATTTATTTAATTCTGAATGAATAAGGACTTGAATTTAACAGGTATACTCAAATTAGTTAAGAAATCAGCTTTATTGGATCAGAGAGTTATTTCTGGAGAAGAACAGAAGACTTGGCTTTGTAGAGTATGGTTTAATTTTAGAAAGCCTAGAAACCAGAAAGATGAATTGGAGGAATTACTCCCTGTTAGTGATCAGGAGAGTGACTTATAGTAACAGTATTCTGGCAGCAGTGTATGGTGTGGTTGGATGAAGTCCAAGCTCTTGTCCACTTATCTACCATTTGAACTATAATTATTAGGATTGGTGAGAAAGAGATAGAAGGAAAAAAGCTTGCCCAGCTTTCTTGATGTATCTGAGTACCTTCAGTCTGCCCAGCACTGTGCTAGATGCTACAGTAAAAGAGGGTCTTTGTATTCAAGGAGCTCATGATCTGAATGATGTGTACATGTGAACTAATAACCATGATGTATTGTGACAAGTGTTATGTTGTATTGATAAAATGCAGTAGGGAGTTCAGAGGAGAGATTGGGTTATCCTGCATTGCAGAGTCTAGAAGGATTCAAATGGGATGTGATAAGTGAAAAATGAGTGAGTTTTCATTAGTAGGAGACAGGGGAGTATAGAACATTGTAGGCAGAGAGAGCAATGTGAACAAAACCAGATAGCATTAAAGGAGAGTTGGGGTAGATGAGACATAGAGGAGAGAAGCCTGGAAATGGTAGAAATGATGAGAAAGATCTTAATCTAAAACTAGCTTGCAGACATATGTATGGGCAGTAGGAAGCCATTTGAAAGTTCTTGGGTAGGAGAATAGTATGAGCAAATCTGGTTTTTAGAAAAAGAACTGGTACCAGGGTAAGCTATAGAATGTAAGAGGGAAAAAGGGAGACAGAGACTAGATAGGGAGCTGTTGGAGTACTATAGGTATGAAATGAAAGACCCAGACTGATACTGGTGGATGGACAAAGGAACAAATTTAAGAATCAAAATTTTAAGTTATTTTCATATCTACTACAAAGATATTTTTTCATCCTTAGTCAAGTGAGAGGCAACTCATCAGCATCTTTAAAGTAATTTTTTTTTTTTCCTTAAGTAAATTTTCAAACATTCTAACAGGTAGAATAGTACAAGTGAACTGCCATGTGTTTATTATGGAAGTGTCTCAAGTGACTTATCAATATTTTAACATTCTTAAAGTCTTTTTATATACTTTAATATAAAAGATTTTTAATATATTTTTTAGCAAAATGAAAGATGAAATTTAATAAGTATAAAAATAAAATCACTCAATTGGGTACAAAAGCAGTTGTATAACTACATAATTTGGGGTGAGGGCAAGAGAGGAGTGACTAGTGAGAATGGGTGCACACCTGCATAGATGTTTTTTTTCCTCTGTGGAAGCATGTATGAGTTTTGTCACTAGTGTTGTGAATTTCATAAGCATGTGTCTTGGTCTGTTATCAGTCATTGTACCAAGCTTTCATTTGTACCTTTTTAATCTGGAAGTACATATCCTTCATTTCTGGGATATTTTCTTACTTTGTTATTATTATTATTATTATTATTATTTTTACTTTTTTTCCGCTTTCATCTGCCTTTTGGACCTCTTATTCAAAAATTAGACCTCCTTATGCTGGTTCCTTTAATTTTCTTAGTTTTTCTCTTTTCCTTTCTCTTTGTTTTCCATTATCTGGGAGATTTCTTCAGCCTCAGAATGCTTCTGTTCACTTTTTCATTTCTGCTATTGTATTTTTGAATATCCAAGAAGATTTTTCTTCAGTATTTAACTTTAGCCTATTCGTATTCATGCATGCAGTAATGCAGTATTTTTTCCTCCCTCTATGTTTCAGAAGATCTTCATGTTATATTGTTTCTGTTAGGTTTTCTTTTTGTGCATGGTCTGTTTTCTACAAGTTCATCTTTAAGTTTGTTGTTTTTGGCTTCTGACTTTGACTTTTCTCAAGTATTTGTTGATCCTTGCCCATTATTAACTGGGCCACTGAAAAGGTGATTGGAAGCTCTGTGCATGTGGGTAGAACTTGTTGACTGTAGGCTTTACTGTAGGGCTAAGTTTTTCTCACAGTCTCCGATGTCAGTATCTTTATCTTTGTTTTACTTTTTGTTTTTTCTTTTTGTGATAATCTGAGTTTTCAGAGAAGACATTCTAGTATCCTGCCTAGAGGGTTTATATTTATATTTGGCTGCTTGAAATGTTCTGGGAGCTAGAGTTGTCAATTCCTGAATCTTTGCGGGTCTTGCTGTGAAAATCAATATGTCTTTGCTTTCTCATTGCTGACTTAGGATTCAGATTCTTTGGTCTGCTCAGTTACTATTTTTTCGTCTGCTTTCAAAGTCCTAACTTTTGTTGCCTTCCCAGTCTTTTTGTTCTTGTGGGTTGAAACAAAATTGTAATAAATAATTTATGTGATTTACTATTTTTTCTTTTTTCATCTTAACATGTAAATGTTTTCCTAGGTTATTAAAGTTTTTTGATAAATAGCACTTTATAAATAGTTGCATAATCCATTATTTGGGTGTTTCACAGTAATTTCTTTTTAGATATTATTTTGTAGTATTAAACTTTTATAAATAATGCTGTGAAGGGCAGTTGAAGGAAATTTTACAAAATAATTAAGTTTCAGCAAATTTGAGTAAAAATATGATAATTTGTTTTTATAAAATAAGTCATAATGTCTTACAGTCATTTCTTAAAATATTAGATCATGTGGAAAAAATAATCTCATGTTGTGATTAAACAAGTTTTGAGTCTGTAATGCTGAGTGCAACATCTGAAGACAAAGTGATAATGATAATGCAGGTTGATTAGGAGGGTTGCTAAAATGGTGAAGATTTTCAGAATTGTTTACTATAATGAGTATATTATGAAGAAATTAACAAGAAAGGAAAACTAAGTTAGGAAACACAAGCAAGTTTTACATGTTTGAAAATGTATCTTGTCTTCCTGATACCTTTTCTCACTTTTTCCCCTATTGTAAATACCCTTTAATTTGTAATCTCTTGCCCCTCTTTCTACCTCTTTCCAACCCTTCTCCCTTCCTCCTTCCCAATTTTTATTATTTATTTGTTTACTTACGTGTTTGTTTATTTTTAAGATTTAACATTATTTTATCTTTATTACTTTCTTTGAATTGCCTTTCCAGAGATATTCATCTTTATGTAGTTTTTGACAGAATAACATTAATACCCCACGTTTATAAAGTGGTTTCCCATTATCTCACCTGGTCATCACAAGAGCTTGATGAGATAGACTGAGTAGTTGTTACTGGTATTTGATAATAGGGATAGAAGGATTAAAGACTTTCTCAAAGCCTCAAGAGCAGAGACTAGAATCCAGGCCTTCTGGTGCCCAGTAGAGCTCCCTTTCTGTGAGACCGGATTTGCTGCTCTGCTCCAGTACTAGGGTTCCAGTTGCTCTCCAGATCCCAACTTTTAATTGAGCATTGTCTATGCCAGGAAGTGTCTTAGGCTTGGGTGGAGAGGGGAGGTAAGCATTACAGACATAGACTTTGTGGTCTTAAGAGTTTATCTGACTTAATGGGAAAGATAGGTAGTAATTAGATTATCATGCCAAAAATTATATAAACTCCATGTTCTATGAAAGACTTTAAAGAAGTGACATTTAAAGCTGAATCCCAAAGCCAATCAAATAGCAAATATATTTGAGCACTCATTACATGCCAGGCAGTGTATTTAGGCACTTAGGATACAGATTTGAACTGGACGCCATCCATGTCTTCAGAGATCCTATGTTATAGTGGCAGCAGGCAGACAATAAACATAAAATAAGTAAGAGGACTTAAGATAATGTGAGAAATTTTATGAATAAAATGCAAAATGTTATGATAGAGATAATATGATAGAGATCGGGATTGGCCACTTCAAGGAGACATTTGAACAATACTTGAGCCATGATGATCTTTTAAAGCAGAATGAACATCTAGTGCAAAAGCCCTCATAAAGGAGGAACTTATCTGTTAAAAAGAACAAGAAGAAAGGCCATTGTGACTGGGCGTAGTTAAGATAAGTTGGGGAGGAATAGAGGAAAACAAAGTTGGAGAGGTAGGCAGGGCCCATACCATAAATCCTTGTAGGCCATGATAAGTTTAGGTTTTATTCTGTTTGCATCGGAAAGTTATTGGAGAACTTTTTTTTTTTTTTTGCTGTACGCGGGCCTCTCACTGTTGTGGCCTCTCCCGTTGTGGAGCACAGGCTCCGGACGCGCAGGCTCAGCGGCCATGGCTCACGGGCCCAGCCGCTCCGTGGCATGTGGGATCTTCCCGGACCAGGGCACGAACCCATGTGCCCTGCATTGGCAGGCGGACTCTCAACCACTGCGCCATCAGGGAAGCCCCTATTGGAGAATTTTGAGCAGGGGAGAGACATGAGCTGATTTATATTTTTAATAAGATTGCTTTGGCTGTGTACAGAGGATGGATTTTAGAGAGGTAAGGTCAAAGCAGAGACACAGTGTAATAGAACAAATGAGATGTGGTGGTGGGTTTGACCTGAGTTTTAGGAGTGGACAGAATGGTAAGTGGTTGAATTTGGTATATATTGTCAAGGTAAAGTTGACATTGGTTGTTCATATGTATTGGATCATTGCTAGTTTTGTTTTTGTTTTTATTTTCTTGAGCAACTTGGTGCCATTTACTCATAGGAAGAAGACTTGGGGAGGATCAGATTGGGGGATAGCGGGAAATCAGTAGCTTTATTTTGGCCATGTAAGTTTGAGATGCTTAGAAGACATGTGAGAAGCTGGGTGTAAATTATTGGAGCTCAGGGGAACAATTGAGACCATAGTGTCAACTCTGAGTATTCCTGACATCCCCAGGAAGAATAGTGCATTTCTTCTTCTGTGTTCTCATAGTATCTTTTATCCCAGGGATATTTTTTTCATAACAGTTGTTGTATTGCTTTGGTGGTTTGTGCCTGTCTTTTCCCACAGTCTGGAATTTTATTGTATTTCTCTGTGGTCTCAGTTTCTAGTACATAATAGGTAGTCAATAAATGTTTGATGAATAAATCATGTTTATTTCCCCTGTCACCACATTGGGTCATTTTACCTGTCAGATGTCTAACAAATCTGTTTCTTTCTTTCTCTCCTCAGTGTCTTAGTGCTGATCCTTATCATCCCTCATATAATTAGTATTAACATTAATACCTTATTTGAAAATGAGTTCCACATAATGTTTATTTGAGAGGTAGATGGTTTCTGGAATTGAATCAGTGGTTTGAATATATCAGAGTCAAGGTGTCTGAATTTTCTTGGCCTTTGCCTCATAGGGAAGGAGAGTGATGCTGAATTTAGACTGAACAGGGACAGTAGAATTTAAATAGGGCCTAAGATATAGTGATGTTATTTAAGTATAGGGCAACTTGAACTTTATTTAAATTTAATAAATTAATGACGATTTTTAAGATAGGAAGGTGAGTATAAAAGCAAAAGAGCATAAAGAAGATTTTCACCAGTCTAAAGGAATATGACTGGACCGTACTTCAGAGGATCTGACAGGAGCACAAAGGATGGGCAAATATGGGAGAAATTATGAAGTAAGTAGATAACTGGTGTGAAAGTGAATGTAAAGAGTGAGAAGAGGGATTAAGGAGACAGATGACTTACGTCAGGCTTCTGGGTATACTGAATTCTTCAAGGCCTTTCTTGAACTCTGAAACATGGAGTCTTAACTGAGTATCTTGGACTTATTTATAATGATCTGAGGGAATTTATGAAAGTCCTTAAGAGTTATAGTTTATTGGACTTTTAAGTGACATTAATTTGAACTTTTTACTAGTTGGGAACATTTTGGTCCCATAATCCATCTTTGGTGCCTTTCACCTAATGCTGTTCTAAAATAAGTTTAATTTTATTATATACTGGGCAACGAAGCACTCTTCATATTTAATTTCAAATGAAATGTTATGAATTTATTTTAACATCTTTACTGTATTAGGTTTGAGTGTTCCATTGAATTAAACAAGCTAATAACCCTTTTTTTTAAGGTACAGCAGGGAAGAACTGGAAATTCAGAGAAGGAAACAGCGCTTCCATCTACAAAAGCTGAGTTTACTTCTCCTCCTTCTTTGTTCAAGACTGGACTCCCACCAAGCAGGTTAGTGAGATATTGATGATTCAGTTTATTGAAGGCATCGGTATCTTCACCTTTAGTGCTATATGAAGTATAAAAACTCTGAATGATATACCAAAAAACTGGAACATTCTACTTGGTTTTAGTACAAAATGAATTCTTTGTGAAAAACTCTTCTGGGTGCTATTTCATCTAAAAAAAATCTAGGTAAGCAAGAAATGAACAGTGGAATACAGTTACATGTATATATAAAGAAACAACAGTCTCACATTCAGGACAGGTGACAGCAAAGGTTGCACTGTTTTCTGTGCTTATTATTCTTACATAAAGAATTATTGAACTTCCTAAATCTGGATATACTGGCCTAAAGATGTTTCACTGATTTTAGTAAAAGAGGTTGTAGAAATTTCAGCCTGAGAAATTTTTCAAATTAAAACCATTTTCTTTTCTTTCTTTGGTTTGTTGTGATAATACCTAACTTTGAGTTCTACAGGGTACCAACTGTAAGAGGCAAAGATGTTGGCAAATGTCCTTTTAACTTAAACATAACAAGTGATTAGCCCATTACCAGGAAAATGGTAAAGGATAAGCCAAGACTAGGGAAGTTTTATGTCAGCAGTTTAATCTTGGGTTAAAGATGACTTAAACCAGTTATTTCTCTGAGCCTGAAACAAGTCAGTAACTCAACTATTACGAGTTCTCAGCCAGATCATTTACCTTTTGTGTTACTTAAATTTATTTTATGTAGTTTCCTGATTTTGTCATTCTGATATTTCATACTATATGAATGCAGAAAGAAAACTTGTAATTTAGCCCTAAAATAAAGATTTTTGAAACTTTCAGCCAAAATTCAATATCATAAAGCCATCTCAGATTTTGACTGTCTCTTCTTAACAATTTCTAGTCATGCATATATACACTACCAAATGTAAAATAGGTAGCGAGTGGAAAGCAGCCGCATAGCACAGGGAGATCAGCTTGGTGCTTTGTGACCACCTAGAGGGATGGGATAGGGAGGGTGGAAGGGAGACGTAAGAGGGAGGGGATATGGGGATATATGTATACATATAGCTGATTCAGTTTGTTATACAGCAGAAACTATAATACAGCATTGTAAAGCAATTATACTCCAATAAAGATGTTTAAAAAAAACATAAGGGGAAAAATGACTAAAACAAAAAACAGAAAAACAATTACTAGTCATGGACTTTTCCAAATAAGGTTTTTTAAACCAAATGCAATCTCATAAAAGTGTTTGTCTAAGAAGTTATGATAGCTGAGGAATATTGATTCTTTTACTTGGTAGTATTCTCTTTTTTTTTTTTCATATTTTAAAAGAGGCCAACCTTCATTCATTGAGTTTATGGTGTTCTACATTCTAGAATGATATTAAGAGCTTGGACTCTAGAGCCAGGCTTCTGGCTCAAATTCTAGCTCTGTTACTTACTAGCTGTGAATTACACTAGCTGTGTATTACTAGCTGGTGTGTATTGGGCACATCGTCCAATCTTCTTGTTCTTTCATTTCTTAATCTATAAAATACGGTAATAATACTACATAATACCCTCACTGGATAGTTATGTATATTAAATGGATTAATTTATGTAAGGTGTTTAGCACAGTGGTACATACATAATAAATATTCTATGGATGTTTGTTATTATCATAATTAAACTAATTGAACTTTTAAAAATCAATAGCAGTTTTTCTGTGTTTTGCCCACTTCCACCCCCTCCCCTCTTTTTTAAAAATTTGGGCCAGATTATGTAGGACATTGTGCCATTATATAAGTGTTTTGACTTTCCCTGTAAGTGAAATGTATGGGGAGTCACCATCAGATTTTGAGCAGAGGAATGAAATAATCTGATTTAGGTTTTTAAAGTCTCAATTTAACTGCTTTATTAAGCTCAGACTACAGAGGAATTAAGGGCAGTAATGGGGAGGCCAGTTAGGAGGCTATAACAGTTATCTAGACAAGAAATAATGGTAACTTAGACCACGGTGGTAGTGGTGCAGATGGTGAGACGCAGTCAGATACTGGACACATTTCAAAAGACACAAAAGATCTTTTATATCTGAGGCAGAAAAGACTATAGGAGGAATGATTTTTGGAGGGAGGAGACCAAAAGTTCAGTTTCGAACCTGATAAAATTGAGATGCCTACTAGTTATACAAGTGGAATATTTGCATGGGAAGTGGATAAATAGATCTGGAGTAAGGGGAAAGGTATGGACTGGAGGTACAAATCTGGGAGTGATCAGTGTTTAAATAGTACTTAAATGAATCTGTGAAATTGAATTAGATTGTAAATGAGGTAAGTATTACTAGAGAAGTAGTAAGAAGACAGAGCCTTGAGGCACTTCCATGCAGGTCAGAAAAATAAGGATGGAACAGTAAGAGGAGACAAGTAGAGAAAAATAACTAATGAAATAGGAGGAAAACCCAGTGTATATCTTGAAAAGGGTGTGTTTCAAAATAGGAAGAAAAAGGGTGTGTTTCAAAATAGGAAGAGTGTTTTAACTATCAAATAATATTGATTGGCCAAGAAGAAGAGGACTGGGAATGACTTGGATTTTAAATGCAAAGGTTGTGGTGATTCTGACCAGGACGTTTTCAGTGGTATAAGGTGAAGATTTAAAAAAAGACTTTGTGGAATGGATTCAAGAGAGAATAGGAGGAAAGGAATTAGAATGAACAATTTTTTGAGTTTTTTTCTTTTTTTTTCTTTTCTCTCTTTTGAGGGGGCAGAGAAATGGGACAGTATCTGGAGGGAAATGTGGGGTCAGGAGGAGGGTTTTTTGCCAAAATGAAAGAAATTACAGCATGTTTTTATATTTATGAGAATGAGTTACTAGAGGGGAAAATTGATGATGCAAGAGTTGAGAAGGGACAGTTGTTAGAGCAGTGTCCTTAAGAAGGTCAGAGGGGGTGGGATGTAATATGCAAGTGGAGGATTTAGCCTTAAAGAGAAGCATGGACAATTCACTCATTGTAATAGGAGGAAGGGCAGGTGAAGGTAGGTGGGTGGTTAATGGTGATGGAAACAACTGAAAGTTCTCTTTCTGATTGCTTCAGTTTTTCCCAGCAGCATAGAATGCAGACTTATCTGGTGAAAGTGAGAATAGTGGAAGAGGGTGTTGAATGTTTGAGAGGAGAGGAGAAGGTCTGAAATAGTTATGTAGAGGTGTGTGAATAAACCTGGGAGAAAGGAGCAGGATTGCTAGGCAGTTACCTGGAGGGAAGTGTGGGGTGAAGAGATGGCTTTTCTTTTCCAGGTGGGAGAAATCACAGCATTTTTATATGCTGATGGGAATGAGCAGAGTGAAAAATTTATGACACGGGGAGAGACTGTACATTTGCAACTTTTCTTGAGGTTAGTGGCCAGAGGTTGAAAATGAAACAAGTCAGCTTGTTTGGGTGTGTTTGTCTTTCCCTTGTCAGGTATTCATGTGTTCATGAAGAGTAGCTAGAGTTGGATTTAGCAGGGGTTGAAGTTATACCAGGCAAATATGCCCAAGGGAGAGAGGGGCAAGGAAGGTGAGAGTGTACTTGAGAGAGTGATTATAATGATGGATCATGGATCTAAGGAGAGATGAAGGAGAGATGGATAAGGAGTGATGGGAGGACACCGGTGGATAAGGCACAGTAAGAAGGAAGTAAAAAAAAAAATGACAGAAATTAGCAGATTCATCACTTATGCTGAAAAGAATGGATAATTACCACCACAGTTCGTAGAAACAGACGCAGCGTGTTAATACTGTCACTTTGGGATGCAAAGAACAGCACTCACTGCTCATTAGGAAAGTTTGTTTTCTGGACTCATCTTCGCTTGATCAAAAGGATACTTCTCAGCCACTGTGAAGTATTTCCCTAAATAAATATCTGTGTTTTATTCTTTATATTTATAAAGTATTTCCATTTTATTCTTTGTATTTATGGAAATTAGGTGTTTTTAAAAGTAAAATTTTATTGACTTTAGGGAGAAGACAGTAATGTCATGGAAGTCATAATAGAGACTGTACAGCAAATATTTAGCAGTAATGAAGTGTACTACTGACCTAATCACTGTATTCCTATTGTTTAAAATCTTAGATTGCCATATTAACATATAAATGGCTACTGGTATGTTTGCAAAGAAAAAAAAATTTTAATGGTTCTTTGTACTTTATCAGTAGGAATGTTGGATTTCTAACTTTCTGTACTGCCCAGCAAATTGTTAATATTTGCTATATCAGAATTTTTTTTAATCTTTAAAAGTTTTCATGTAGATCAATAAGCAGAATATTACCATTACTACCAGAAGCCCCTGTTGTGCCCCCTTCATTTATTGTTTTCATTTTTTAATGTTTTATTTTGAAAAAAATTCCAACTTAGAAAGAGTTGCAAGAAAAGTATTAGTCTATACACTGTTCACTCAGATTCACCAGTTTTAACATTTTGCCATATTTGCTTTATAATTTCTCAAAAATATTTTTTTCCTGAACCATTTGAATGCTAATTGTAGACATTGTGCCCTTTTACCCCTGAATACTTAAGCATATATTTCCTAAGAACAAAGACATTGTGTTCCGTAATTATAGGAAACAGTTAATCAATGTCAGAACGTCTCATAATGAATCAGTACTTTAATATACAAGCCATAAATTTTGCTTATTATTTCAATAATATCTTTCATGGCAGTTCTTTTCTTTCCTCCTTGATTTAGGATTTAGTCCAGGATTATTCATTACAATTAACTCCTTTATCTCTTTATTCTTTTTTGATCTGGGACAGCTTCTTGAACATTCTTTGTATTTGTTGACATTGACTTGAAGAGTACAGTCTGGTTATTTTGTAAATCATCCTTCAGTCTGGGTTTGCTTGATGTTCCCACGTTATTAGATTCAGGCTTTGCTTTTGGGGCAGGAATACTACATAAGTAATGTGGTGTTCTCAGTGAATCAGCCTGTAGGTACATGATGTCAGTTTGTCCCGTTTTTAGTGGTGATAACTTTAATTACTTAGTTGTGGTGGTGTCCTTTGCGTTTCTGCAAAGTTACTGTATAAATAAGTAATCTGTGAGGAGACTGCATAAATATTCCGTTTGTCTTTGAACTTTCCATGAATTTTAATGTCCGTTTTTGATTTAGTCAATTATTACTGTAATGACTGAAAATAGTCATTGTCTAACTCTGTTATTCCTGTTACATTTATTAGTTGGCATTCTACTTTAAGAATGAGCTTTTCCACCTCCCTCACCTACTTATTTATTGTTAGACTCATTAATTTTTATTTTATGTGTGAGAGAGTTTGTGTGTGTGGCTTATAAATGGGGTATATAAACTATATATTTACACATACACACACACACGTATATGTATGCACACATATATATGTACTGTAATTCATATTGATGCTCAAATTGTTCCAGATTTGGTCCATGGGAGCCTCTTCAGACTGGCTCCTCTGACCTTTTGACATGTCCCCATCATCTTTTTTTGAGGATTTCTTTATTTTCTGATGTTTCAGTCTTATGTTGTACTTTCCCTGCCCCTTCCCTAGAAGCAGCCATTTCTTGAAGGAATCCTGATGCTTTTTAGTGGGAAATGGTAATTAGAAACCACGGTCCCGGCAGTAGTTACGCTTATTGCTGTTGGGGTGTCACTATTTCTAGGTCTTTTCAGCACTCAGAGCTAGGAAAAAGCAAGCAATTTTAATGTGAAATTGCCATATATATGTTATTTTTATAAAATTTTAATCATATAGTCATGTTTCTTCTACTTCTAGCTTGACACCACAGGTTCTACTCCTCTTTCCCTATTTTGTATTGCATCTTCCTTTTTCCCACAGTGAGAACCTAGTTCCAACAAGTTCAGTATATACACTCATTTGCTTAATACTGAAATACACACAAAATAGATTAGAACTGTGCACCTACCATGACAAAAAACAAACCTATTAAATAGAGTTCAAGGTTTCTTTCAAATTTTCTTTTTCTTAGATTGAGGGTATATAGTCAAAATATTGTGTTCAAAAATTTCCTTCAGAGTGGTTATATGTATTAGTCACTTAAAAGATAATTTGATCCATTGTTTCTGTTTCTTTTCAGTATTAGCATTTCTTTTCCTCCATGCTTATTGACTTACTTTCTACATATCTAGAACATTTAACATAGTTCCAAAGGCAAGACTATGCAAAAGTATACTCAGATTAGTCATTCTTTTTGCAATTTTTTTCACTCCTGTCAATAAACAATTTCATGTCATCTAGTTACTGGCTTGTTCTTCCTGTGTTGTTTTTTTTTTACATAAATAAGCAGCTACATAAACATGTTTTTCCTGTTACTTTGAAAGAGTGTCTTATGACTCCTTTAAAGGATTGGCAAGAGTGTATATAGGTGAACACCAGGGATAAAATTAACTTTTTTTAGAATTTTACTTTGAAAGACTTTAATTATTCTGAAATTGAATTTTAATGAAATATATATTTAATATAGGCTTTTATGAAACACAGAATGTTGTTGTTAACTGGTTACACTAACAATATTTATTTCTATTATTGAAGAATTAGGGAAAGAAATACCAACATTTCAAATAAGGTTTTATGAAACTGCAGAAATTAATGTTATTAATTTGTAAAAGCACTGAAATTGATTTCTTAATATATATAACCTGAAGTAAGCCTTTGGTTCTTTTCTCATTTCTGCATTTTGACATCATACTGTCTATGTTGAGAAGTGTTTCTAAAAATATTCTAGAATTAATAAAATGTTGATAACAAAGACATCTATATTTGAATATCACTAGCAGTCTTAGTTCCACAACAAGTACTTCATATAACTTGAAGAGAATGATACTATCAGAACATGCTAAAGGACTTTAGAAAAAGCATGTCAAGGAAAAAAGAAACAGAACAAGGGGGGTCAGAGACAACAGTATGTAAGAAAAAACATAGAAAATTTATCTCACCAGAAACAGCACCTCTTCTCAGTCTCAGACAAGTACTGCCTCCAAAAAAGCCAATTCAAGCGTTGGGAAGTGGCAGGATCAATATGGGAGGGCCGAATCACCTGATCTAAGGTAAGGCTATTTTTAAACATTGGATACTCCTGATGTTTAGGTCATCAGTGTTGTTTTATCTCATTAGAAAGATAATAAATTTTGACTAGGCTGTACCATTTTCCCCCCTGAATTACACTGTTTCAGTATAGAATTGAAGGTTTTTACACTTACCTTATGAATCAGCCCTTATCACCTCATGTCTCGCCCCTTGTCTCTCTAGCTTTTTATAACATAAATTGCCTGGAACCATGCTAATGGGTGCTCAATAAATGTTTTCCTTCCCTTTGCTGCAGGTTTAATTTTCCTTTCTCATATCATACCCTATTCAAAAACCCCTGGGTGCTTTTCAGTATCTGGAATAAAATTTAGCTCTCTGAGCCGGTCTTTAGGACCTATAAAATTGGACGCCATTGAATCTTTCCAATCTTTATTTTCCAACTACAGTGCATAAACCTGCCATTCTATTAAGTGGGTCTAGGAAGTACTATCTCCCTTATTGTTGCTATGCTTTTTATTCATAATCCACCCTCCATAGAATTTTGGTTTGTGTTCTAAATCTTAAATTTACAGAGCATACAAACCTTGGATGGATATTGTAAACTGAGCCTGTGAAAATGGGAATAATAATTTCTATCCTAAGTGATGTAATGAGAAGCAGGTGTGTTAGGGTATGAAAATGTATTGCCAACAATAAGCAGTTATACTTTGCTTGACTAGAAATAGAGACTAAGATACCTTCTTAATTTATCGTTTGAAGTTTTAAATAAGGTAATAGTATATGGGAGTGTATTTTGTTTGTTTTTGTTGGTAAAGAATTTAAAGCTTTCTTCCTGGGCAGCTTGATGCTGTATTAATGTGTGTTTTGTTTTTTATGTACTTATTGTATTTTATTTTTGGCTGCGCTGGGTCTTCGTTGCTATGTGGGCTTTCTCTAGTTGTGGTGAGCACGGGCTACTCTTCGTTGCAGTGCGCGGGCTTCTCATTGCGGTGGCTTCTCTTGTTGCGAAGCTCGGGCTCTAGGTGCGCTGGCTTCAGTAGTTGTGGCTCGCGGGCTCTAGAGTGCAGCCTCGGTAGTTGTGGTGCACAGGCTTAGTTGCTCCCCGGCATGTGGGATCTTCCCGAAACAGGGCTCGAACCCGTGTCCCCTGCATTGGCAGGCAGATGTTTAACCACTACGCCACCAGGGAAGTCCCATGCTGCTATTACTTTAACATCTGAAATTTCTTTTATATAAACCATTTGACTTATAATTTTTAGCTTAAAATAGTTATGCTTTTGATATAACAGCTTATTTCTTGAAATAAATTGGCCATTTTATAAGGAAAATATTAGTTTTTAAATCTGAAAGTGATACATTTCAGTACTTAGACTATATAACTTCCCCCTCGCTACCTGGCCCCCCGGTGCCCCCAAAAGATGGTTTGGTAACTCAGAAAACCCCCTATTCTGATTTTGTGATTAGTCTCAGGAAGTATAGGTAGTAGGAAATTTGACACTGTATTTTCAGTGTGTATTTTGTGCTTTTGAAAATTAAAAATTAAAAAGAAAAAACAACTGTAGATGAAAGCTACATACACTTTCTTATAGCATAAGATAAAAAATGAGATTCCAGCTCTTGTAATTAATGTAACTGAGAAATGGGGAGTTTTTTTAAAGCATTCCTTAAGTCTCTTTGTAAAGAACGATTAAATGATGGTTGAGATCCTTTTCATAAATTACTGTATTTGGAGACCCAGACTTTTCTCACCCTGTTACTCTTAATTTATATATTATAGTGTTTTTTAAATCTTTAAGCTAACTATAGTATATAACAATAACATTTTATTGGTGCAAGTTTGTTTTGTAACTCTTGTAAAGCGAATTAGTGAGAAGAATGAAGTAGTTTAAATGAACACAGAAAATTGGAATAGGCAGTATGGATGATTGCTATAACCTTACGCCAGTGTCCAATTTATTTCTGTATTTTGTTTTCATTTTACAATCTTAAACTATGCTCCTTTTAGATAATTAGTTGCAAATTCTAGGTTGTTTTATTAAGCTTGTTTTCCAATATCAGAATACTTTTAACCTAACCCAGACTCTTGAAGGAGGAATAGTAAAAATTGCTTTACAATGTATAATCACTAAAATATGTAAACCTGCTCGCATGTTTTATAATAGACAAACAAAACTTAAAAGTGGATGTTAAATGAACATTAAATCTAAGGTTGACTCCCTCATTTGTTCTTGCTGCTTACTATTATGTCTTGATGAAATCATTTACTGAAAAAAGTACCTGTACTTCATAGCATTTGAGCACTCTGCATGCATGTTGCTATATTGTGTAGCTTGTAAGATTTTATGTGATTGGACATGTGAAGGCCTTTTTTTTTTAATTACCTGTAGAAACATATCTTTTCCTATCAGTGATACGTTTAAAAAATGCAACTAAGCATAAATATGGCTGGTAAAGCTTTATTCCAAGCTCTGCACAAAAGTAAGTAAACTTGGCTGCCCTAATAAACACAATTTATGTCCTCCGGTGAGTCACATTTTAACATATTTCACCTTTAAGTATTCAAGGTTTTTTGTTTTTAATATAGCTTAACAAGTAATGTGGCATTTTAAAAATTCAGGACCCAGAAAATTAGCATGGAAAACATTCTGTGGGTAGGAGGGGGTTTGGAGTTGGTCATACCCAAGCCTGAATATTGACATTGGCGTGGTACTTCACAAAGGAGCCTCTTTCCACATCTGTGAAAATGAAACTGATTGGACTTACACCTTACTTTCAGTGTACTTACGGATGAAATAATTTTTAAGCCTGTGAAACGCTATTGCAGGGCACCCACTAAAGTGTTAGTTCCCCTTGGATCTCTGCTCCCATCATAGGCTTTACCAGTCTCTTTGAATATGGTGTGATAGGAAATTACATGTCCTGAAGACAGTTTTTTAATTCTGTGATTTTTTTGGGGGGGACGTGTATCACTTCTCTAGACAGAATTCTTTTTTATTAAGTCTCCACTTGAAAAATAGAATATAAGTATAGAAGCAGTACTGTCAGTCCACAGAACTCAAAAGATCAATATGAAAATATGTATGTAATGAAATCTTTACCATAATTGTTAAACCTTTTTAGATATGACTTTAAATTTATTGAGTAATAAAAACATTAATTTTTATTAACTACTTTAAGTTCTTACTAGAAGAGGACAAAATATGTGTCTCTTCTTTGGGCATACCATTAGTTGTAGTCCTCGACTTTAGCTCTGTATTGGAGTTACATGGCGAGCTACAAAAAATATTGATGCTTAGGCCTGAGAGACTCAGATTTAACTATTTGGTGTGCACTCTGGGCGTTGGGGGTCTTAAACGCTCTCTAGATGATTCAGATGTGCAGGCAAAGTTGAGAACCCCTAATCCATTAGTGGGGTGTGAAGTAAATTTGCTGGTCTCAGCCACCAAATATTTCTTGGTTTTATTTTGGTTTTTTTCCTGTGTTATTTGTAAATATTAATAAAATCATATTTGATGTTAATGTTCTTTTTCCTTTATAGTAAGTGTAAGTAAGTACTGTTTTATAAAACATTTGGTTTTTTTTATATAATGTATATACTGGATTGCTGTGCAAAATGTATTTCCTAAATAACTGTTTTGTGGTTTAAAAAGTTTAAAAACTACTGTACTCTATCGTACTTTCACTTAAGATGGACTCAGGAGAAACTTTTTTCTTTTTACTTTCATCTTTAAAATGGGAATAATAATAGTTGCTACCTCTTAGGATTATTATGAGGAGTAAATCTATATAAAGTGCTTAGAACAGTGCTTTCCTAGCACCATAGTAGGTGTTCAATAAATACTAGCAATTGTTATTACCAAGAAAAGTAATCTTCAGAGCTAGTGCTTTGTTTTTCTCTTAATGCACATTAAAGACTTTTGTTATGAAGACTGTCCTTTATTTTGGCTGGTAAAAAATAAGCTCAGAGATAAATTTGTGGCCAAAGATTAATAACTAACCTTTTATCTGTTTTCCCTTGTTTCTGATTTTGTTACTCTTAGGATTTCTATTGTATCTATGTAAGCAGCTCTCATACCCTTTCTGGAACATTAGAATCCTCAAAATATGTCATTTTAATTTAATTCCACTAAAATTTCAGAGATGTTTTCATATTCATCTCTGCTAGGAGGACAGGTCGAGGTTCTTGTGAATATTCACTGCCTGTATTAAACTGTAGATTAATGAAACTGTAGCTGTCCACTGTGGTTAGTTGCTCTCTCTTTCAGCTTTTTACTCTATGATTGAGTCCAATATAGAGAAGAGAATCTTGATAACTGCGTTAGCTGTCTGCCTTATTGAACAGTTTGTAAACCCAGATAAACCTGTGCTATGTAGAAATCCAAGTTACAGTAGATCCTCATGGTGAAGCTCTACTAAATTTTTTTATTCATTGAAATAGAAAGTGGTACATCAGAAACTTTAATAATAATATGGTTCAATATTGTTTTCCATAATGTGACATCAGAATTGATGTTTAATTATTCACCTGTGTTAAATATTAAGTGATTTTTGTTACTTTGGTACATATGTGTCTGTTGTAAAATATTTCTAACAAAATTTCTGATTAAGGTAAATCAATTTGTGTGGTAAAAATGCTTGGGCAAGGAGCTGTTACTATTATGGACATGTAAGGAATTGCAATTTTCTAGACTCCCTCTAGTGATATACATTTATTAAGGCTAATTTCTCATTTGTATGTTTTTATTTTATTTTATTTATTTACTTTTTAAAATATTTATTTATTTATGGCTGTGTTGGGTCTTCATTGCTGTGTGCAGGCTTTCTCCAGTTGGCGGTGAGCGGGGGGCCACTCCTTGCTGCGGTGCATGGGCCTCTCATTGTCGTGGCCTCTCGTTGCGAAGCATGGGCTCCAGGCGTGCAGGCCTCAGCAGTTGTGGCACGTGGGCTCAGCAGTTGTGGCTTGTGGGCGCCAGACCTCAGGCTCAGCAGTTGTGGCACACGGGCCCAGTTGCTCCGTGGCATGTGGGATCCTCCTGGGCCAGGGCTCGAACCCGTGCCCCCTGCATTGGCAGGCAGATTCTTAACCACTTCACCACCAGGGAAGTCCTGTATGTTTTAGAAACATAATATTTGCCATTTTGACTCTTTAGTGATAGAGCAATCCATTTAAAACTGAAAAAGGTAATCAGACATCCCTGAACATATTGAAGATAAACTTTAATAAATGAGTACTCCCATGTGTCCCAGAATTTTTGAAAACATAAGTCCTTAGAAATCCATGGTCAAAGGTTATAGAATCTTTCCCCTTTTGCTACTTTTAACAATCCAGAGAACTTATAATCCAAGTTGCAAATCCAAACAAATTTGTGAGAATTTGTTCTTGATGGGAATAAATTTAAGAAGATGGAGAGGGGAGAATCCAGCGATTGAGAATAGAAGAGAATGGAAAAGAAAATAGTAGGGTAGAAATAAGGATTTTTACTATGAAGTTTAGGTAGTGATAAATGGTGAGGGAAATCCTGGTTTCAGAATATACACCTTTATCGTTTGGGCTGTTGGATCTGAGATGTGAGCTGATGGCACGTGCTTTGATATGAAATTATAGTGGTCATAGCTTTGTAAGTATTTTAAGTTTTAGGCAAAAATTAGAGCAATATTTGTTTTGTCAGAAGTATTTCAGTTTTTCTAATGTGTGACTGTTAGGATAGTTTCCCAGCTGCACTGAAGGGTACAAGTTAAGTAAAATCACTTTTGATCTTTGAGATCATGAGGGAACCTAGGGGGTCAATGACCTAGGCATAAAATCAGAAAGGCTTGAACATTTTTTAAATGTATTAACAGAAATCTTAAGTGGCAGGATAGTAAGCAGGAATTAACTATGTAGTTGAAGACATTTCAAATGCCATTATAGACTTTTTGTAGGTCTTTCTTCTTGTTTTTGTGAGCATAAAATTATTTATGGGGCTTTTCAAGGTTTACTTGAAACATACCTTCAGTAGTTCTTGGTTTCCAAAAGTCTTAAGTTTTTCAAAGGCTGCTTATCTTGCTAGAAGGCAGCATGGCTCAAGGGAAGGGGTCTGAGGCTTTGGAATCAGGAAGACTCAGGTGTGAAAGTTAGTTTTGCCATGTAATTATTACCGAGGTCAGTGACATCACTCTGGCTCTAGCTTTATCATCTCTAACAAGTATATATTAATTTTTTAAGTTAAGGGTTATTATGAGGTTTAGGTATAGAATGTAATCATTCAATAATTGGTAGCTGCTGTTATTAGTCATTTTAGGAACCTAACTGTAGTGACCTGAAGGATCTATGGTACTTTGATTGTTTTACTTCTGTAAAATTTTAAAAACAGAATTGTTCAGAACTGAAATATAGATGAAGAGAAATTCATCTAATTTGCATCCACTTTTCATTGCCAATTCCTACAAGTGACTTCTGTATCTTGTTAAGCATATATATTTTTATAAAGTTCTTAGCTACACGTAAAAATGGCTTTTAACGTTATTTTATTTTCTTTTATTGTTAGATTTTCCTATTGAATTTGCAGCATTATTTTGTGATAGACTGTTTTTCCATCTACTCACAAACTTTAATGGTTGTAAATACAATTGGAGGTGGGGCTGGCATTTAAATATTTGAATTTTTCTAACTAAAGGCAAGTTATCAAGAATGAAAAAGTGGTTCCCTATTTATTTTTTCTAATTCTCAGAATAAATCACTAAGGAACATAACCTTTATGTATCAAAATGAGCATTATTTCTTTTCAAGCCGTTTTGAGGAATTTTTAAGATTTCTGTAATAGAACTATGATATGTGTTACAATTACAGTGGGCAAAAATTTTTATTTCCATTTGTTTAACATTTGCTACTGATTCAGTTCCACAAAAATAAATTCACTTGGAGACTATTAAAACATAGTAAATTTTGAAGAAAACCTGCAAAAATACTTAAAATTTAGCATTATGATCATTGTTTGGTGTGTTGGTCTTAGCTAATTAATAAAATTTCGTTTTTATGACTATGCAAAGTAGTGAGATCTAAGTGAAGTTTTTTCAATATGTGTTGTGATCTGATTTTATTTTAAATTACATTGCAAAGGGTTTTAGCCTTTATTTCTCACCTAATATTTGTGTTATTGTCCAAACATCTAATTAGGTGAAACTGAAATGATCCAATTTTTATGTTACAGGAGATTACCTGGGGCAATTGATGTCATTGGTCAGACTATAACTATCAGCCGAGTAGAAGGAAGGCGACGGGCAAATGAAAACAGCAACATACAGGTTTAGTATTTTTAAAGTTATTCTTTTTTTTTAAATGAAGGATTATATCTGTGTTCTAATTTAATTTATTCATTCATAGCACTATGCTATATGTAAGGTGATTTAGGTACTACAAAGGGGATTTAAAATGTGGAATCAATCACCATGTTATTACAAAAGCTGTTCCATTTAAAATTTATAACCTTTGGATCTTTTTCAGTAAGATATTTTTTTCCTTGCTATAAATGTGATATATAGGCTCATTGGACTAAAAAAGGAAAATATGGGAAAAGTTTAAAGAAGAAAATAAAACCGTCGATAGTTCTGCCATCTAAAGATAACCACTCTTAACATTTTGGTACATCTCTTCCTCGTCACTAAGCAAGATTGGGGTAGATACTACTATGGTTATATTTTTGTGTATCCTTTTTTTTTCCATATAAAATTATCATTTGCATTTTCCCATATTCTTAAAAATATTTAACACCTCCTCATGATAGATTTATTGTATGGCTATACCATAATTTATTTAATGTGACATTTCTGGGTGAAGTAGATCTCTTTGTTTTTCAAGTGAAAGAATGAAAGAAGATGAGTTATTAGCTTGTATAATTCAAGTTTGAACTTTGAGTAATTGAGACTTTCAGCTATTAGCTTGACCACACTTTTTTTCATTATTTATTTTCTTTCTCTGAGTACTTTAAAAGATGTCCAGTGTTTTGATTCTTTATTACCTTTAGTAAATTATGTAAATGTTCTTTTTAGCACCTTTTAAGGTAAATTATTTCTAAAATGGAAGATAATCCTCTTTTTTACCCCCACCATTAAAATGTCATGCTTTCCTAAAATAATACTGCTTTCTACTTTAAAAACTAGCTTATCAGCATAAGCCTTACAAAAATTACTGTACTTAAATGTAGGAAAAGTTAATGAAAGATTATGTTTAAATGATATGCTTTAGCCAGCAAGGATTTGTAAAGTATACATTAAATATATAAAATCATGTTGCCTGTTTTTTCTAGTTTTCTCAAACATGTTTGCACATCAGAATCCCTTAGGGAACTTGTCAAAAATTCAAATTTCTAGGTGCCACTCTCCTGTAGGTTCGGTTTCTGTCCCTTACCTGTTCACATAGATCAGTATTTTGTAAATACTTTTTAAGTATAAACCCTTGTTCTTAAAGTTACAAGGCTCACATGAAGAAGTTTTTTATGTATCTGGCTGCCTGTTAGTTGCACCCTATTGATGCATGCCTTTATAGTCTCTTACTTTGCAACCTGATAATGACAGGCCTTGGTACAGTGAATATCTGGTTCTATTGCCATGTTAATTTCTTAATGCTAGTATCTATGACTAATGATTATATTGCCTTAATTTGAATACTTTAACTTTGGTTGAGTAACAAAGATAATACTCATTACATTTTATTTATGAAGTACTTAATTGTCTCGTTTAGAATATTTTTAGAACAATTATTCCTTAAGAATTTTATTTGTAATGATTCAGTTTTGTCTAGGCTTTGAATATGAACATTTAAAAAAGTGTGTTTGAGAGTGAATACTCACATCTGTATAATATACACGCACATCACACACATAGAAAAATTACTCCTGCTTCCCCAGAATATATGTAAGTGAATAAAACTTATTTCTTAGATTAAATGAGATTCATTTACTGAGTTTAATCTCAGATAAGAACATTTATTCATCTTTTTAATTAACTATGCTCTAATTTTAGGTCCTTTCTGAAAGATCTGCTACTGAAGTAGACAACAATTTTAGCAAACCACCGCCATTTTTCCCTCCAGGAGCTCCTCCCACTCACCTTCCACCTCCTCCATTTCTTCCGCCTCCTCCCACTGTCAGCACTGCTCCACCTCTGATTCCACCACCAGGTAAATAGTAAATAAGACATTTGATTTTGAAAGAAAAATAACCTTTGAGTGTTTTTAAAATTTTGAATTTAACAAAGTATGTATTTGAAAATAGCATCTTCATTGATTGCACTACATTAATCTTCATTGATTGCACTACATTAAAAGTAATAGAATATGAAATTGATTATGTAAAATCTTCAGTAGATTCACACTGAAACAGATGTATATGTGTCTTACTTTTTCAGTAAAGCAAAGAAGCAATGTACTAAAATAGGGAAGAGTGGACAGACACTAAAATTGTGATCCAAAAATATGATAGTGATCCCCAAATTAAAGTTGCTAGTTGTGTATGTATAAATTCACATTGAATCATACTAACTTGTTTTGAAAAAAAAATTAAAGATACTTTCAGAATGGTGTAGGTCAAAAAAATTACATTCTGTGAAGGGATTGAAATGAAAATCTCAGTCTGTCTGGTCATCTTTCTTTGTATACTGGTTTCCTTTTAGGAGACTGTTTCTGTGTGCCAGGTATCTGATATTTACCTCTACTACACAAGAGAGAAAATTAATCTCATTTTTTATCATATTCTTAGTCACTTTTGGTTATTTATTAAAAACTAGATCAGTGACAGTAGAAAAAAATTCACAAATAATTACCAAATTTTATACTTTCATCCTTTTGTCTGAAGACCTTTGTTATTTTATTCATGATAGGCTTTCAATATTTATATCCCTTAATCAATTTTTAATGAAACTAACAGGATTGATTGAGATAATAATTACTTTCTTCCTAGGGAGAATGCCAGTAGTAAATGTTAAAAATTAGCTCCTGGTCCTAACCAGAACTACATGCGCTACATATGTTAAAATTTGCTTTCTATTAATAAAATCAGTTTAGGGCTTCCCTGGTGGCGCAGTGGTTGAGAGTCCGCCTGCCGATGCAAGGGACACGGGTTCGTGCCCCGGTCCGGGAAGATCCCACATGCCGCAGAGCGGCTGGGCCCGTGAGCCACGGCCGCTGAGCCTGTGCGTCCGGAACCTGTGCTTCGCAACGGGAGAGGCCACAACAGTGAGAGGCCCGCGTACCGCAAAAAAAAAAAAAAAATCAGTGTATATTAGAGAGGCTTGTCCACTCACTTTGAATTTGCAAGAGAGTTGTCTTTGTTTTAAGCGGTGGTGATTGTAATTAGAGTACAGAAGCACTTAAAGGGTGTGACTAATCCTTCCCTGTAATACTCATCCTTGGCCTCGAAAATTCACCTACTGCATTAGCCCCACAAGCACAATGCCTTTGATTTTCTTCTGAGATTACTTCTGCTTTCAAAAAGGATAATTATGAAACCTGACTACGGCTTTAGGGAACTTGTTGTCTCAAAAATAGAGGAAAGAGAAGAGTGGAGAGGTTACTCTAAGAGAACATTATTTCTAAAGTTCAGTGAATTTCTTGTTCCAACAATAAATTGCTTGTTCTGAATCTGAACCCATTCAGAAGTTGTGCCTGGATCTGTGACTCTTGAATCTTTAATGTGGTGAGAATTAACTAAATGAAAAGAGAAAGTAATGAGGACTTAGTGATCCATAAATGAGTCCTTTGCCCTATGAAAAAGATAAAATGTAGAAATAGTTAATTTTGAACGTATTTGATTTAATGAGACTAAAAGATGATCAGTGTATGTGATAATAGTCTTTACACTACATTGCTTTGTAATCTTATTTAAGCTTTACCAGCTACTAAAGGTGATTTAAAAGAATTTTCTTATTTACTAGCTAATATAGTATATTCCCAGATGGCTAACATATATTTCAACACTTGCTATTTATTAAAGTAAGTGAGAGAGAGGCGGTGTGAACTGATGATAAAAAAATAAATAGTTCCCTGGTGTAAGAATATTTAGAAGCCCTGTAGGATATTGATAGGCAATGGCATTATCTGGATGTGCGTTCTTTTTCAAAATGGCAAAATCATTCCATTTCTTTGCCGTCTAACCTTTGTTTTTAAGGATGACAAATCTTTTAATTATGTTTAGCTTATCTATGACATTATACTGTAGAGTACCAGTGATTATTGCTTAAGCTGTCTATTTAATATTAATTTTCAGCTACATGCTTTCCATATTTTAAACACCTGTCCAGATTTCCTTTGATGCTTATCCTTAGAGAACATTTCCATGTCATCCTGTCAGCATTGAAGGAATACAAATTCAGATGAATTCTAATGCTGGTTAAGCAGTACCTATCTGTGGTGTATTTGCTGGGGGTGGTAGTGAGGGAAAGATACCAATTCATATTGAAACCAAATATTTGTAAGTTGAGACTATCTGGATTACTCCTTATTTTACTAGATTGTGAGCTGTTGGAGAGAGCATAGGCTGTGTATTTCCATTTATGTTTCCCTGCAGCGCTAATCACAGAGGTCTTGTGTATACTTGACATTCCCTTAATATGTTAGCTAATTGAGTTAACAGGATATTTATGTATCCATAACACCAAAGGGATTATCAGATTGACAGTTGGTACAGGCACTTATTAATCAGAATGAGCACGGGCTTTAAACTACAGTATGGCTGCATAGATATATATACATATACCAGATGAATGTAGGCCTTGATTAAAGCCACATTTTCAGTTACCATTTACCACAGGGTCACATGATTACAGTATATTCTGTATAGTTTGCTGTAATTTAGATCACCTTAAGAAGCATAAGCAACTAATGAAAGAAAGCTGTGGTTCAGGAGTCTTTTTGTAAGTACTGCCTTAAAAAATACTCCATTTGTCTTTGAGAAACCTTGGGTTTTCTGTTTGCTTCCTTGAGAAATAATTAAAGGAGAAATGAAGAAAAATCTTTGGAGAAATAATTTGAACATTTTAATGTTGCATTTGTTAACATTAGCTTTCAAGTGCTTAAGTTTTTAAGACTGTAGTTCTGTGTATGGTGGAACAAATATAATAATGATGTATTATGCCATTAATTTGGGATGTTATCCAGATTTGCTTGGAGTAGTCCTATTATATGTTTTGTCCCAGGTTAATTATTACTATTCACTCTCAGAAACGCCCTGGTGTGGAGGATTAAATTTATGGTCAGCTCTTGGAGGTTTACAGATGTGGCTTCTTGCATGAGCGGACAGTTACTCCTTAGCAACAGTGAATTGCTAGAGACCGCTTCATTCAAGGAACTTTTACTGTCAGGTAGTTAACAGAAAAGAAGAGGTGTGTTGCTTCCTCTCCCCCTCAAATACACATACATCTAGAACATACATGAAAGTGACAGAGAGGCCAAAATCATATTTCTGGCCACAATGGATTTGTACGGAGAGCAGAGGAGGTTTTGTTTTGGAGAGTACAATAAACATGTAAGGTCCTAACTGAATGTTGTGAGTTCTGGATTAGCTTTTTTAAATGAAAAAGTATTTAATGTGGTTCCTTGCCACCATACTAACAGTAGCTTGAAAACAAACACTGGTTATTCAAGATCTTCCTTAATTTTCAGAAAATCTATTATTTTCATTTTCTAGTGAACCAGAAAATTAGATTTTTAGATAATCTAAAATTAGATTATTTTCCTGTTAGCAGTATGGTTTCTAGCACAGCGGCTATCAAACTTTTTGGTTACAGACCCCTTTATACTCTTAAAAATTACTGTAGACCCCAGAGAGCTTTTATTTATGTGTGTTATATCTATTTTTTTATTAGAAATTAAACCTGAGAAATTAAAATATTATATATATATATATTTTTTTTTTTTTGCTGTACGCGGGCCTCTCACTGTTGTGGCCTCTCCCATTGCGGAGCACAGGCTCCGGACGCACAGGCTCAGCAGCCATGGCTCATGGGCCCAGCCGCTCCGCGGCATGTGGGATCTTCCCGGACCGGGGCATGAACCCGTGTCCCCTGCATCGGCAGGCGGACTCTCAACCACTGCGCCACGAGGGGAGCCCTAAAATATTATATTTAAAATATTATTTTGAGAGTATGCATAATAATCCCATTGCATATTAAGATAATATTTTTATGAAAAATTATTTTTCCAGAATGACAACATTTAGTGCAAACAGTGGCCTTGTTTTACACTTTTGCAAATCTCTTTACTATGTGGCTTAATAGAAAAAAACCGGATTCTCCTATTTGCTTCCACATTAAATCTATTGTGATTTCACATGTCATGTAGCCTCTGGAAAACTTCATTGTATACTTGTAAGAGAATGAGCATGAAAATGGCAAATAACAGCCTAGTGTTTATGAAAGGAGTTTTGACCTTGCAGATTCCTAGAAGGGCCTTTGGGACGCCCAGGAAGCTCCAGATAACACTTTGAGAACTGCTGCTTTGCCAGAAGCTTGGCCTGTATTCGATGAATATTTTCTGCATCCTTGAGGAAGTACAATTTTGTCCCTTTATTTGAGAAGCTGTTTTGTGAACATAACATTTATTAAGCTGATTTTATAGTTCCATGAAGATTTTTGGTCTTACACAGCAAATCCACATATTAACTGATGCTGTTTGCCAAAAATGTAAGCATTTTAAAAATGTAGTTTCTAGAAATACCTTTTGAAAAATAATTTCTTGAAGTTTTTGAGAACTGTACTCGTTTTCTATTTTGTTGTGTTTTTCTGTATTTTTTTAAAAAACCAAGAGTCTGTCAGTGTTTTCAGTAAACTCAAAGTAGGGTGTAATGCTAATTATCTGTAACGAATAGTATTTTTTGGCACAATTAAGTTAAATTTAAGTTTTAATAGAAAATAAAAGCTCCTTCAGGTTGTTGATATTTTTAAATGTCTTTTTTCCCCATGGATGCTCCCTTTATAATAGTTATATTTTTAATACACCATAGATGCTGTATTTTGTAGAATTTAATTATGGTTTAATATTTGCCTTTTGTTTGTGCTACTCTTCCAGTCACTTTGCCATTAGATGTGAGCTTGTAGAGATTAATTCCTTTACAAGTTATTTGTAAAAATATTGATATTTCTATCAGAGACGTTTTTATTTGTCTAACATAGAATTTTTGTTTTCCATAGGCTTTTAGATTATAATAGGATTAAGAGATCTTAATAAAGATAAAATAGTTCACCCATTTTATAGTTAATGTAAAATTATCTTTTTTACTTTTTAGGTGTGGAGTATGCTGATAACTATTTTTGTTGCTTTAAGTTTAGTGACCATATCACCTTCTAACATTTTTTCTTTAAAATTACTTCCATTCCTTTTTGCACCTTTGTGATTAATTACCTTATTAAGAAATAGTTTTATAGTAGTCTACATCCTGTTCTTTTTAAAAGGTTACATGGTAGATGATGTATGTGTGTATATAGTATTTAAAATATTGATACATAGAAAAGCATGTGGTGGAAGGTAATATTTAAAGATTTTTATAAAACTTTTTGTACTCAGTTTTTTTGTGCAGAATTTACTTACGAGCTTGATGACTTGACAGTAGAAATTGGTGAGACATAAGGAAAGTGATCAGGCTATCAATTTGTAACATGCTAGTGTTGATGAAATTTGTCATTTACAAGTGAGAAATAGGAAGCATAGTTCACATAGTTCTTTGCTGTGCTTTTTTCTTTCATTTGAACTGAATAGAGAAATGATAGGTGGTAACTATATGTATTAGCTCTTCCTCCATAACAAATTACTGTAGAACATAGTGGCTTAAAACAACATACATTTATTATTGAACAGTGTTTGTGGGTTAGGAATGTGGGGACAGCTTAGCTGGTCCTCTGCTTCAGGTTCTCTCAGAGGCTTTGAGATGGTCATCTCAAAGGCTTGACTAAGAAAAGATTTCTGTTCAAGTTCACTGACCTCTTTGTTGAAAAGATTCACTTCCTCTCCAACAAGGTAGCTGGCTTCATCAGAGCATGAATGCTGAGAACACAGTAGAGGAAACCAGCAAAATAGAAGTCACTCTCTTTTGTAACCTAGTCACGGAAGTGACATCCCATCATTTTTGCTGTATTTCGCCTGTTAGAAATAAGTCATGATATCTAGACCGCACTCAAGGGGAGGATATAAATACCAGAGGTTTAAAAAGACATGAATACCAGGAGGCAGGGATCAATGGAAGCCATGTCAGAGATTGCTATCACCTAACTCTTTTTTGCCATAGCTATATAAAATAATGATGCGATACATTGAGAATGCGTTCATAGATAATTTTTATTCGTTTATCTTTTGAGTACAGAGCCTCTATTAACTTTGTGGGAGTTTTTGAAATATAGATGAGTTCCTTTTGATATGATGTTTTGCTGGTCTGCTGTTTTTCTGTTTCTTTGCATCAATTCCTTCAGTCCCTAAATAGGATTTTAGGTCCCCCGCCCACCCCTATGCTTCTTTACGTTTACAAGTACTTACTACATACTGGAATTAGTTAAATCCTATTCTCTTTCTTTTGAAGATGCCAGATAGTATAGGCTGTCATACAGCTGTACTGTTTTACTTAAGAATGTCACATGCTTTGTTTGTTTCATAAAAATTTGAAATGGAATTTATGTTACGTGTTTTGAATATTGAGGTGCTCAGCAATGCAGTTAGTAGAGAAGCTTGGATGTAATCCAGTGATTCTCAAAGTATGGTCTCTGGTCAGCAACATCATCATCTCCTTGTTTGGGATGCAGATTCTCTGCCTCACTCCAGACCTACTGAATCAGAAATTCTAGGGGCGGGGCCCAGCAGTCTGTGTTTTAACAAATTCTTGAGGTGATTCTGATGGCCACTGAAGTTTCAAAACCACTAATCTATTCATTCCCTTTAGAACTTGAATATTACTTTTCCAAAAACTTTTGGCCTGTAATAGAAATCTTGATTTTACTATTGTATGCAAAACTTTCCAGGAAAACAAACATTTTTTCCCTACTCATTTTACAGATAAAGGATACAAAAAAGAAACACAGTGCGTGCTTTGTGTATTTCAAGCCTGTTGGCTGGGCAGCATGTATGTTGGCCAGGAAAGGTGGGATTGTTGAGGGAGACAGGACGGGGAATTTTGAGATGCATTTTCTTTTTCATTACACTGTTTCTTTTGTTAACAAAAGTCAAATACCAAACGGTGATTATTTTAGATGAAAATTGTGTTGGTTTAACATTATATCACATATTAAATTTTCTTAGTAGCATTTTGAAAATACATTTGCTAATTGTCAAAGAATGGATTGTATAATGTTTCATCAACTTATAAGTTCTGTTTCAGTGAACACTTACCAATAAAGATTTGCATTGAATTATCTTAGATGAAATATGGGTCTCACAAGAACGACCCTTTATAAGTTCTCATGCCAGCTTTCTGATGTGTAGATACTGTTTGGAAAGACATCTATATCTGTCTATCTATGTTGCATAATTTTTGTGTTCTTAATTCTTTTCAGTTGATTTTTTAAAAATCTGTCCTATGATACTACTGTAGTAAGATTAAAATTTAAAGCAAAATGTTTGTAATTTTAACTACCTTCATAGCATACTTAATAGTTTGGTTATATTCTTTTATGTTTTGTGAAAGTTTGATAAATGTTTTTGAGGACTAAATTTTGAGAGGTCTGACTAGTATTTTCTTACTTCACATGAATTCACATTGTAGTTAGCTGAAGTGATGCATGTTGCTCGTGTATTGACTTAGGTAAAGTTATTAGGATTACAGAGTGGGTTGCTGAAGTTGGTATGGTTTTTTATCTTACACACCTAGGACAATAGTCATTCATTTAAATAGTCATGTATTCAAATGTGAAAACCAGGTCACATAGTGAAGTACAGTAGTGCTCTAAAAATATCTATACTGTTCTAAAGAAAATCAAGTAATAGTAGACATTAAGAACATTTAATATGCTCTGCCTTCCTTGATTTCCCATTTAGTTTGGTGTCTGGGACTCTGCTAGTTTGTATTGTTTGCTGGATTCTTTTAGCTTAGTAATATAGGAAGCAGCAAGGTACCTCAGGATGGATGAGAATTACCATGAAGTGTAGCTCATTTTAGTAGACTTGTGGATGCCTAATGATTTTTGAAACATGATAGCTACCTTATATATCTTTTTCAATCTTCTTTGTTTTTGTAAGGTTAGCATATCCTTTTATTGCACGGGTGGTTAAATAAGGTGCTTCATTCTCCATTTTAAGGCCATTTGCTGCTTTAAGATCTTTTTGTATAAACCTCTTATTCTGGTAAAACATGCACAGAAAAAGTTTAAATAAATTATTGGCAGATGTTTCATTGACAAGCAAACACTTGAAAGCAGTTTTTTCATTATTTTTTCCTATGCATTTAGTTAATGAATTAGATTACTTTTTCCTCTTTGGGAATAGTTTTGATGCAGTTTTTAAGATTGGATTTAGTAAACCATTCTGACTTTGTTGAAGTTATTATGGTATAAAATTTTCCTTGAAAAAGTTATTTGTTTTTTAAAGTTTTCTACTTAGAAATGTCATTTTTCTTCAGACAAGAAACTTATAATTTGCATGACACATAAATTTTAAATTAGGGTTTATAGGCACATTTGACCAATGTAAATTGAGAATGTTTATACATAGCTTATTTCTTAAAGTTTTTAATGTGTGCCAGTGAGTGAGAGTCACTCAAATTAGTATTTACTGACTTCTATAGAAGTAGACTTAGTGTGCCCTAGGGGTTTATATATATGAATTGGCTATACCCCCTATCCTCCCACAAGTCAAGGGAAGTAATAACCTTTCCACACTCCTGTCAACAACAGTAAAACAATTCACACTAACACTTGAACCTCCCTCGTAGCTTTACTAAAGTGAATATCCATCATCTTCCAAGTTACCTTGCACTACCTGCAGTATTTAAGAGCCCATTGATCACTTTCCCTATTAAACTGTTAAAATAACAAGATCAGATGTGGATTATCAAACTTAGTGTTAATTTCATGGAGTTTGATATTTGTGTATGCACAAGTGTGCTTTTTTTAACTGATGTCTCACTTCGTTTGTGATCACAACTAGTGGGGGAAACCTTGTTATGAAGTTGTTAGACTGGGATTTCATCAGGAAGTCTGACGTTACATTTGAATTGTTGGTCCTCTGCAAGAAAACAGAATGCTGCTTTTGACGGAATAAGCCAGGACAATGAGGCGAGGGGTTTTATTTCAAGGTTTTCTTTGGTGATGGCATAAATACATAACAGGTTATGAAATCCAATTACTATATTAAATTTCATCACTTGTTTTTTAGGTATTCCAATAACTGTACCACCTCCAGGTAAAACTTTTTTTCATGTTTTCTCCATCATTGTTAATAAACATGAAATTTCAAGCTTACAGTTACAGGAGGGACAGTGTTGATGTGGTTAGAATGTGGAATAGGCTATTGGGATTTCAAGGTCCTATTTTCAGCTCTGCCTTTGCTTCATTCGAGTTTTGATTAAGATATTTAGTTTTCTTATATTTGTCTTACCCATTTCTGTAGAAATAGACATTCTGAGAAAGTTTTTACCATATCAATTTATTAAAGAAAACAGTATAGGATTAAAAATAAAATTTTTATTAAAAATTGTTTTTTCAGACCAATGAATTTTTTATGTATGATGAAGTGACTGCAAGAGAAGAGAAAGGTCATTTATCTTGACTTTATCATGGTTTCTAATTTTTTTATTTTTACCCTGCTGGCATAACTCAATGTTGTGAGAAAGTATGTTCTGAACCACACAGATAGGTTGACAGCTGGACAGATGGTTGTTCATAGAGCAATGATTAAATTGTTCATTGTTGTAAGGATATGATCAATAGGAGTTTATATGTGGCCCAGTGTTTTTTACATTTTTTTTCAGTTCTTTTTAAATTTTTTTATTTTTTGGTAGTGTGATACAAATATGATAGCAAGTGTATTTACTGAGTTCAGTATTAAAAGTCAAGAAGTATAAAGAGAATGAGAGGTGACAATGCTTGGAAGGGTGGGTCTAAGTTCAAAATGACCTTGATAAACAGAAAATAGTGGAGTTTAGATAGCATGGGATAGTATACATATTTAGATGTGGGATAGAGAGTCACTGATTATGTATGAATATGGCTGAACAAGACTTACTAGGAAAAGTCATAAAGGAATCATTGGTGTGTCTTTATAGGTTAAAAAGAAGTGATTGTAAGGCTATATAAAGTAGGATTGTGACTCTAGGACTAATGTAGTAATTGCTAGATTTTACACTGCTAAGATGCTTAATAGAGGAGAACCAAAAAACTGGACACAGTGAAGATGAGCATGGTGAATTTGAAACAGCTTGAAGCAGGGCTAAAAATGGATTTAAATGGACTTTTGAGAAGGGTTAGGAGAACTGGGGTTCATTTTTACCTAGAATACTAAAAAGGAGGCTTAGTGGAAGTGTTTTCAAACATGTATTTCAATGGATTGCTTTTTGTCCTCATGCAGATCAGCATATGAATTGTAGTGAGAGAGATTCGAATTATATAATTTAATGTGCTTCCTAATAGGGTTATTAAAGCTTGGCAGGAATTGGTGTCATAGGAATTGGTATCATAAGTTGTAGAATCTTCAAGTCTTGTTGGGATATTTTATTGCCTATCTGAATTTGAAAGTGCAGAGTAGATTTAACTGTTAAGGTCCCTTGTAGCCATACTCTGTGGTATTTCATTTAGGTTTTGTGAATTATTCAGAATACAGACCTCATGATATAAAGGTGCAAATTATTTCATTTCTAAACTAATTTAAAAACTATATTATGTGCTTTTCTTTATAAATTAGTTCTTTAGGGTTGTGCTATTTAAAACGTATTTTATGATGGATGTTCTCAGCCTTAAGCATCTATATATTTACTGGTAAGATTTTATTTATAAATTATACATTTTAAGGAAATTTATATACATCTAAACTCTCAAAATATTTTTTGAAAGAGGTAAATGCTATTTTATTTGCTTTTCTTCTAAAATACTTAAAATATATCTGGTGGCAACACTACTACTGTTTTATATATGGAAAAGGTAAGGCATTGAGATTAACTTTCTCACACTCACAAAATGGGCTGTGTGTGGTGCTGAAAATAAGACCGGGTGTCCTGACTCCCAGTTTGTGCTCTGTGTATTAGACCAGACTGTTCATTTAAAGTTATATTCCTCCAAAAATCTGTTCATAAATTTAAGCTCCATTTTTTTCCTGTCCATTATAACATAGAGAAGCACGTTATATCCCCAGAGAAATTTAGTGACACACAGCAACCTTAACTCTTGGCATTAAGTGTACATTCTGTTAACTTTTTTTATCTTATGATTGAATGTTTCAGGTTTTCCTCCTCCACCAGGCGCTCCACCTCCGTCTCTTATACCAACAATAGAAAGGTAATCAGTATGGATACTGTAAACTTTTTTATCATTGATAGGCTTCTGACAGAAGAATCATATGTATCTTGGTAATATTTTCAAAGGTCTAATTTTATAAACAATAGTACCTGCCTTTTAATTCATAAGTCTAGATCTGTATTAGTTACTTTTATGTAAGATGTTGGACCTATAGCCTAATAACAAAACAGGACAAAGAAAACTAAATGATAGTATTTTGAAATATCTTGCTTTGATTTACGATACTCTTATTAAAGAAACCCCTAGATTGTAAAAACTTGGCTGTAGTCCAGTTTTGTGGGATGTACAAACAGATGACTAGTAATCATGAATAATGCATGTCTGTTTTAGGATTAAGTAAGGATAACTATTTTCAGGGATCACAGTAAAGCAAAGCTGCCTTATTCCTTGCTACCCAGTGCAACTCAGCTTCCACAAAGGAAGACTGGATCCCTTCTGCGTGGCAGTAGCCTTATTTTTTATACCCTGCGTTTATGGTTTATGTTATTTGGAATGCTGTGGTAAAGAACATTTACCTCATGGATGGCAATACCATGTTTAACCCCATAGGTTTTGGAATCACACTAACCTGGTTCAAATTTGGCTTCAGAATTTCCCAGCTTTGTGTTCTTAGGCAAGGTTCAAAACTATTCATTGAGACTCAGATTCCTCTTTTACCAAATGGGGGGTTGATAGAGTTGTGAAGATTAAAACAGCTAGTGAATATAAAGCATCAGCACCATTCTTTGCAGATAGAAATAACTAATAAATGGTAGCTATTATTATTTCCTCTTAAGTGGCAAATAAACTCTATAAAAAATACTGTATTTCTGAAAAAGTGATTTAAACTATATAAAAAGAAAAATTGTGAGAACTTCACATCAATAACATCAAACCAAGCATATGATTTTCAAACGAAATGATAAAACTCGGTGAAGTGTGACTTGTGAGACCATAGGATTTAATTTTAAGTTCTTGTTAAATATATATTTGTTTTCACAATCAAAATGTTAAAAAGTAGTATTTGTTGATTCTATCAGTAGCACTGAATTTCTGATTTTTAATTATTAAAGTCAGTTTTTTAAGGCAAAATTTTAACTAAAGTCTGAAATACTTTGTTAGCCTCGAAGTTTCTGTTACTTATTGTGAGTCAGGCTGAATTGATTGGATTACTCATGTTAATACTAACAAGCTGTATTTTCTTTACAAGTAGGTGTTAGGTTTTGAGGTTAAACAGCCTGTGTTTTTTTTAAGTATTAAAAAATAAAGTTACAGACTTACAGGTACCATTATATGGTGGTTAAATAAAAGTCATAATTCTGCCCTATGTTTTGCATTTGCACCAAATTATTAAAATTCAGAACTTCCTTGCAACACATAAAAATATATTTTTCTTCGACAGTGGACATTCCTCTGGTTATGATAGTCGTTCTGCACGTGCTTTTCCATATGGCAATGGTAAGTGTTACTTTTCAATTGCCCAGATTCAGTTTGAATCAGTAAAGTACTTAAGTACTTTTAAAACAATAGAAACATACTTCCATGGTTTAAAGTACTATCTTACAGAGCAATTAAAAAATATTTACTACAGGAATAACTAGGTCTTACATATATTCCAGATTACTTAACAGAATACTTTTCATTTCTTTACCAGCCGTACTTTTAAAAATTAACAAATGGTGACACAACGGGGATATTTGTCCCTTGCCTTTTCCCAAAAGGATTTAGGATTTGTCACCAAATTGTCGATGTTCACTGTCCATAATCTTTTTTGTTTCTTAACTCACGGTATCTGACTAACCTCTTTCTCATCTTTCCCCCTCACTGGTTTATCTTTTCTTCTAGATCATTTGGCAGGTTCTCTTTCATGTTCACTCTTGACAACTTTATCCCTTCTAAGGCCTTCTGATACCACTTTCTGCTTAGATTTCTTGATCCATTCGTTTATTTTAAAAGAGCTGTGCATTGTACTAGGTTTTAAGGATACAGTAAACTAGACAAAGGTTTGCTTGCCTTCAGCAAATTATAAGCTAGTGAGGAAACAACCAGGTGACAGAAGAGGGTATCATAGGAGCATGATGGAGGGGTCTCCCACTCCACTGGAGTGGGGTGTAGATGATTTGGGGTTCAAATCATGTTCAGAAACATGGGGGTGTGAGAGAGTGTGGTAGGCTTTATGAACTGAATGAAGTGTGGTGTGGTTGGAGAGTAGAGAATATGATGAACATCTAGAGATGAGATAAGAAATGGTGCGGGGCGTTACAGCCATGCTGTAGAGTTTAGACCTTAGTCAGAGGGCTGTGAGGAGCCATTTAGTTTTATGCTGATTTGCATAATTGTTAGGTTTACATTTGAAAAGCGTCCATTCTGGCTACTTACTGTGAGGAAATTGGGGATTTGTAGGGTGGGAGAAAGGTGGGAAGGGCAGAGATGCCTGCTTGATTGGGAGAACAAGAAGCTGTTAGAGTAATCCAGGGGAAGAAATTTATAGTCCTGAATTCAGCGGATACCATGGGGGATGGAGAAAATTAGTGGTTCCAAAGGCATTTAAGGAGTAGAATTTGTAAGTCTTGGTGAGAGAGCAGATATTTGTATCAGTCATACACTTTCAGTTAACCTTCTAGGGATCTGTGTCAGGGTTTTGTACTGTCCTTCAGACCCACCTTGTTCAAAGCCACATATTCCATTCATTCACATCAAAAGGTAGTCTTTCTGTTATTTGTTTCAGTGGTTATGTCACATTTTTTCCCCTGGGCTCCCAGGAAGTCATACTCTTTGGGTTGGAATCTTGCTTCCCCCTCTCATTATTTATGTGACTTTTGTAGATCTTTAACCATTAAATGGAGAGCATAATTCTTCCTCGTAAGATCAGAGAGAATACACTGAAGCATGTTAGTCCTGCCATTTAATAAACGCTCAAATATTAGCTGTTATTTTTCTGATTATCCCCATCTCCAACAAGCTCCAAGTTCCTTCCCTTTTCTGCACTTGGAGGCGGTTATTTTTCACATCTGTTAATTGAAGTTTGAATATAAAGGACTCAGCACAGTACCTATAATATGTACATACTCGATAAGCATTACTTATAAAATTAATTAAAATTTATTTTTACCTTTTTTATGGCACTTAACATTTTCTGCTTTGTCATTAAATTCCTGTGTATTTGTTTCAGTACAGATGAACTTGAGGAATAGCCCATATCAGAAAGAATAAGACTTAATTCTTGAGATTACCTGCGCAGTTTCCTTGTGGAAGATTTCATTTTTTAAAAACTGGCTAATTAAGCATTTAACTTTTTCTCAAAGTAATACATGCACATTTTTAATAAAAAAGCAAGAGTTTTCTGCTCACTCTTTACCACCCCCTCAGAGATGAGCGGTTTTCCCCCCTTTAAGGAGGATGTCTTTAGTACTAACAATGATAAAGCATAGCACAAGAATTAAATAAAGTTAGGTTTCTTTATTCCAGTCAAACAAAGCCTTGGAATGAAGATAATAAATACTACTTCCTCTTTATTGGTAATTCTGTTTTACCTTGTTTATTTTAGAATTTTGTAGTTCATCCTCAAACACTACTAAACTAAGTAACTGTAGATGGAAAACAATGATTTTTCTTGATGTGCATATTAAGATTGTGCTTATAAAGCAATACCTAGTTTAAAAGTAATCTTTGCAGGAATATTGAAGAACTGCAGAGACAGACATTTTTAATGGTTTTTAGTTCTTTTGATGGTCTGCATGGCATTTCTACATAGGCTTATCACCCTATTTCTTGATTATATAACTTTAGATACCATCTGTTATCTTCTTAGTGTGATGGATGTATATTTTACTCACTTACCATCATTACTCCTCTCCTATTCCCCTGAAGTGAAATTATATTACTCTCTTTCTTCCTCTTTTTATTTATATACCTACCCTCTGTTTCATGTACCATCAGTCTCTACTACTGTGTGTCTTTCCAAGCCTTCACCTCTTTTTCCACCTCTGCCTCCCTGCTTTGATCAGCTATACTTCTAACATTCTGTCTTGTAACCAAAATTATCTGTGCCCTGACAAATATTTTATTCTAAAAGCTAAACAAAAACCATAGTCACATTATTATGACTGTGTAAATATTCTGTACTATAGCGATAATTATACTCAAGCCCCTCAAAGAAGAAGTTTTCTACGGCAAATACATTAAAAGTATCATTTTTTTTAACACTTCATCAACTTTGCAAAGTCATACCACATTTTAATTGGGTTCATATTTGAACCATGAGTTTCTCTACCTCAAATATACAAAGATATTCTTTAATACATTTTTCCCCAAAAAAAGTTTTCAAATTTCTTTTTCCTGTGTAAGTTCTTAAGCCATCTGGAATTAATTTTTGCCTACGTTATGAAGTAAAGATGTAATTGTCCCAGTGTTACTTGTTTATCCTTCCTGAGGGATCTACAGCGTCATCTCTCCATTCGTGTATCAAGTTTCCCTGCATGCATGGATCTGTTTCTTACCTTTCTAGACTATTCATTTGGTTAATTTAACTGTCCCTGTGCTAATAATGCCACACTACCTTAATTTTGAGTTCTATAGTAAATCTGATACCTGGTTCAGCAAAATCTATCTACCTTATTCTGCTTCAGAAGTATTTTGGGGCCATTGCTCTTACATATCTATTTTAGAATCAACTTTGCAAGTTCCATGAAAAACTCTGTTGATTTTTATTAATAATTAACGCTTATATTATGCATACAGTATGACAAACACTGTTAATTCATGTAATCCTCACAGTCTTATAAAGCAGGCATAGTGTTACGACCCTCATTTTATGGACTAGGGAATTTAAGAACAGCCAGATTAAGGCCATTTTCCCAATGTCACTCAATAAGTGGCAGAGGCAGGCTTTGAAACCTTGTAGCCTTGCTGCAGGGTCCTTTCTCTTACTATACCATGTTATTTGTTACATTGATGCTCTAGAACAGTTTGTAGGAATTCATACCTTACAACATTGTGTTAATGTATGAACAAGTACTCTCCATTTAGGGAGGTGTTCTTTAATGTATTTCAGCTGAGTGCTATAATTGTCTCCATACACTTCTTGCACATCTTTGGTTAGATTTAGTCATAGGTACCTATTTTTTGTTCTTATAAATGGTATATTCATTTAAACTCCATGTACTGTTTGTGTTTGCTTGTACTTAGAAACATAATTGGTTTTTGTTTTATTTATATGTATATATATTGATCAATATATATGTTGACCTTGTAGCCTGTTACCTGTTGAACTCTCACTATAATTTGTCTGTGAATTCCCTTCAGGCAGTATCATGTGCAATTCCTTCCGTTTCAGATTCTTATTCCTCACCTCCCCCCGCCCCCAACCCCCTTTTTTTGGTCTTATTGTTCTGGCTAGGACCTCCATATAATATTGAAGTACTGAAAGTGGAGTTCTTGTCTGGGGATACCCCCCCTTTTTTTTTTTTTTAAAGGAAATGCTTTTATATTTATACTGCTAGATTTTTACTCTTAGGTTTTTGACAAAACCCTATGTCAGTACAAGGAAAATCTCTTCTTGCTTTCCAAGGGCTTTTAAACTGTGAACGGGTATTGAGCTTTATCAGATGCTTTCTGAGTTGATCATGCTGTTTGCCTTCTCGGTTAAATGTGGCAGATTTCTAAATTTTTCTAATATTGAGCCACCTTTTATTTGCTGAGGTAAACCTAACTTGGTCATGATTGATTTTACCTTTTTATTTTTAAAAATAAACACTGACTTATTTAGGATTTTGACAACTAAGTTCATATGTAAGATTGTTCTGTGATTCTCCTTTATTTGTACTGTCCTTAACTGGTTTTAGTATTAAGGTTATACAAGCCACATGGGATAAGTTAGGCAATAATCTTTTTTTCCTATTCTCTGGAAGTTTGTATATTATTAGAGTGATCTGTAGTAAAAGTCACCTGTAAAAGCCATCTGGTCTTGTGGGAAGGTTTTAAATTATGGATTTAATGTCTTTAATAATTATGGTACTAGTCAAGATTTCTTTTCACTCTTGAGTTACTTAATGTGTTGGTCTAAAGTATATAATATTCTCTGTATTGTTTAATCTCTGCAACATCTGTAGTTGTAGTCCCTTATTGGTTCTGATAATTTTTATGAGGTCTCTTTTTTCTTAATCCTGTCAGAAGATTATCATGTTTTATTCATCTAGTCTTTAAAAACCAACTTTTAGCTTTGTTTATTGTATGGTAGTTTTCTATTTACTTGATTTCTACTTTGATCTTTATTATCTCCCTTCTGTTAGATTATTCTATTTTTTCCTAGGTTCATAAGTTGAAAGCTTAATTCATTCACTTTCCATCTTTTCTAATGTAGTGTTTTTTAAGATTAATTTCCCTCCAGAACAGTTTTCATTTCTAGACTTTTGATATATTGTGTTTTTGTTTATGTTCGGTTTTTAAATTATTTTAAATTTATGACTTTTTTGACCCCTGAGTTATCAGAAGTGTGTTTTAAATTTGATGTATATAGAGATTATTTTCCCATAATTTTAAATTTTTACTTCTAATTTAAATTGTATGGTGGTCAGAGAACATGGTGTCTATTACACTTATCCTTTGAAAGTACATAGTATATTTTTATAAATGTTTCATATGGGTGAGAAGAATGAGTATTCTTTACCTGCCCTGGGCAGTATTCTATGTTATGTCCATTAAATCAACTTTGTTAGCGGTATTTTGCTCGGTCCTCATATATCTATAGTGATTTTTTTGTTTGCTTGAAGTGTCAGTAATTGAAAGAGTATGTTAATCTCCCATGATCATGGTGGATTTTTCTATTTCTACCTGTATTCTGTTAGTTTTTACTCTGTAAAAAGTAAGGCAATGGTGTTAGATATTTGGAAGTTTAATTTGTTCTGTCTTCTTGGTCAGTTGCATCCTCCACCTTCAAGCAGTCATCCTTTCTTCCCCGAGTAATCCTTTTTGTATGAGTCTGCTTTAATACAGCTACTCATATGGAAATTGGGGAATATTAGTGTTTTATTTTATTAGTATTTTATTTTATTTTATTAGTATTTTCCTTTTTTTCCTCCCATTCTTTTACTTTCAACCATTTTGTGTGTTTTTTATGTCTCTTATCTTCAGCATTTAGGTAGAATTTTTAAAAGTACAAATCAATAATCTCTGTCACTTAACTGATTAATTAATTCAGTGTCTTTTGTATTGTGATTTTTGAGCTATTCATACTTGTCTCCCATACCCCCATTCTTTCTAGTTCTGTTTTGAATTGACTGAATTTTTCAGGTGATTTTTTAAAAATTCTATTTTTCCCTACATTGTTTTGAAATAATATACTTATTTCTGTTTTTTAGTGGTTACTCTTGAAATGTAATATGCATATATCTGGTAGAAGTTTTTTTTGGTGAACTCTGTTGTTTATAACTTTGGCTTATTTTTGTTTATGAATGCCTTTGTTTTAATCTTATTCTTGAAATATAATTTTGAGTACATATTTCTAGGTTGATTGTTACTTTCTTTCAGCACTTTGAAGATGTCCTTATGTATTCTGGTTTATATTTTTGATGTATTGGGAAGTTTGTGGTGTATCTAATTCTCATTTGCTGTTCACCTTGCAAAATGAAGAGTCTTTATATGTTAGATCTTTAAGGTTTGTTTCTGCTTATTTACCCAGACTGTGGCTATTCACCATATGTTATTTCTCTATTCTATATATAAAATAAATTTTTTTTAATCTAGTGAAGCATCTTTGTGGGATATTTACTTTTTTTGGTCTTCTTTGTTTTTTAGGTACCATAACTTTTGTTTTTAATTATCATTATTTTTTCTCTGTAGTTGCCTTTCCCCACCTTCCTGGTTCTGCTCCTTCATGGCCTAGTCTTGTGGACACCAGCAAGCAATGGGACTATTACTCAAGAAGAGAGAAAGACCGAGACAGAGACAGAGACAGAGACCGAGAACGAGATCGTGATCGAGACAGAGAAAGAGAACGCACCAGAGAGAGAGAGAGGGAGCGTGATCATAGTCCCACGCCGAGTGTTTTCAACAGGTATGTTTAGCGTGCAGTAATTTGTACACCTGTATTTTATATGCACTTTAGAATTAATATTCAGTGCCAGGATGGAAGATCCACTACAATTGGGAAAGGATTGCTTGAAGAGTAGTTAGGATAGCCATTTTAAAAGCATCAAGGCTGTTTATTCATAAGGACTTCCCACTACCTAAAGCAGCAGTCTTCAAATTTGTTTGTTCATTTCTTCCTTAAAACAATTTTGAAAACGTCATACCCCCTCACATATTTTTATCTTAGCATCAAAAATTTTTCACCTTAAGTATAAATAGTTGGCTATATAGATATAATTTCCAGTCTGTTATAAATCTCACAATTTTAAAATAAAGTTATTACTCTATGAAATATATCCATTGGATTAAGAATACTATAGTGATTTGCTGAACATCATTATCCATTTTTAAAAAATATATAAACAAGCTCTGTAACCCTTGGAAATTCTGCCTTTCTTTTTGTGCTTGAATTCTTACTTCTGAGCCACGTCCCCCAAATAATTTTATTCTAATGCAAAATATTTTTTTTCTTGAAAAAGTTTTTTTAATTGATCCATCCTATCAATCTTCCCTGCAACATACCTATGTAAGTTAAAATGTATTAAAAAATTAATGACCATAAGATTAAGTATTTAAAATTTTTTTGATTTTAGTTATTTATTTTTATATATAAATATAATACAAATTCTGAAAAATAATTTAACATAACTACATTTTTTAATGTGATGGAAGAGCTTCTTCCCATCCCTAAATAATATTTGTATCCATGAATGAATGTCACTACTGTTAGGGGAAAAAAAGGCTTTGCCATTAATTATATTTCTTTCTTTCTTTCTTTTTTTAATATATAGATGTAAGCATTGAGAAACCTTGTTCACATAAAATATGTAAATAAGAATTGATGGAATTTTGTTGCGGTTCTGTCACTAAGTTATTTGAGCACTTTAAGATTTAGTGATATGTCAAAATTACACAACTAACCTGTCATCAAAAGTTATTTTTAAGAATCTATTAGCTCATGGCTCAGTTTTCTTAAAAGCAGATAATTGGAAACCACCTGATTGTTACTTGGTGAAATTGTTTTCTACGACTGCTACAATAAAAGTACCATAAACTGGTTAGCCTAGAACAACAGAAATTTACTCTCACAGGTCTGGAGGCTAGAGGTCTGATATCAAGGTGGCAGCAGGTTTAGTTCCTTTTTGTAGGCTTTGAGAGAATTTGTTCCCCGCCGCTCTTGTAACTTCTGGTGGTTGTTAGCAATCCTTGGTATCCCTTGGTTTGTAGATGATGCTTCACTCCAGTCTGTGTCTGTCTTCACACAGCATTCTCCTCTCTGTGTCTGTGTACAAATTTCCCTATTTTTATAAGGATAACAGTCTTTGGATTAGGGTGCAGCCAAATCCAGTCTGACCTCATCTTGCCTTGATGATTACATCTGCAAAGACCCTGTTTCCAAAGTCTTTAGTTTTCTCAGTTTCTTGGAAGAACACCAAAAGGGCTTTACCAAGACTTATCAGGAGACTACCAATTATACTTAATACTCTTTATTTTAGAGGCACCCTGTTCAACTTAATATGCTTAGAAAGGGTTAGGAAAATGGAAATATATCTTTTCCAAAATGTCTGTAAAAATGAAACACCTTTATGTGTATTTGATATTTATTTTCATGCAAACCTGGAGCTGCAAATTTCCCCCATTCCATTTATGGAAAATAGCTACCAAATAACTTAATTGGTAAAAGACAGCTCCTATTGTCAAGCCAGCCAGCCATATCACACCCAATTTCTATGGGAAAAAAGTCTGACTTCATTTTTCTGTTCAGTTAAATGAGTTAATCCATATTTCCTATCTAAGTCTAAGATAAAATAGTCACAGAATTCAAAATAAGTTGCTGCCTCCCCAGCACTTTGTTTTGCTTTCCTTCAGAAGGAATTTTTGGTTTTGTTTTTTTTACTAGTTCAGGGGAAATTCTTATGACTCCACACTACTCTACACGATATCTGACGTTAGAACATCCCAGGACACAGGCCAAAATATTCCATTTCTTACTTCATACTTTGTAGCAGACAGATGTATAAGAGAGAAAGGCCTAAAGCCCTATAGAAGCTTTATGGTTCTTTGAATAAAATAGGTCTTACTGACACTAATATTTTAAATTAGATCTTCTTGATGCCCTGAAGGTTTTTATACCCTGAGCCAATAATGTACTATAGTAAAATTGGTGAAAAGAATGCCTTTCTTTTGTAAAAGGCCAGGAACGTGATGGAGGAGAGGTTAGCCAGAGAAGTGGCGTATGTGTTACCTGCAGGTGTATCATTAGGCAGTTCATGTTCAGGAAAGAATAAATATGGAAGTTGGGGACCTAGAAGTTGATTCCCTAAAACTTTCTGTGCCATTGGAAAGAATTCATTTATTGCTAGCATAAAGAATAAAGTCAAAATTCTTTTTATGATCCGTAAGTCACAAATTCAGTGCACCTTTCTATATTTTAACCCTGGTTCTCTCCCAAGGCAATATACTGCATGCTCTAGCTACACTGAACTACTTGCTCTTCTGGAAAGCCTCATAGTTTAGCACTTCCCTTCTTCATGTTATTCCTGTCCTCTCTGCCTCACAAGCTTTTACTGATTCTTCAAGGTTCAGCTCATATTTGTCTTCTGTGAGCAACTCTGAACCTGAAAGAAAGAATTAATTATACCTTCACATGCTCCCTAAGCATTTTGTGTATTTTCTTTAAAGCATATCTTTCTCTTTCAGGGTGTTGACTATCATTTTTCATCTCTGTATCCTCAGCACTTTGTACAGTAATGCCTGGAACATAATGAATGTGTCAGTGAATAAAATGACTTAACGTGTATCAGGGAGGAGGGTGAATACAATAGAGAAAAAACAATCTTGAAAACTGTCGGTGAAACTGTGTTAGCCAGATAGGTTTTGAAATGGATAAAAATCAACCTTTATATCAAAGCGTTAATTTGGGCATCTTTCTAATTAACATATCCATTTAGGTACCTTCACAATGTAGAATGAAATAAGTTAAAGATAACTTTCTTTTGTTATCAGCTATTTTTATGGATAAGATAAATGTAAGGTACACAGTTTTCTGATTTTGCTGGATGAGATGAAGTAATATATCAGTTCAAGATGTGAGCATATGCTTGATTCAGACAGCATTTGTTTTGTTAGATGTGATCATGTAATCATATACTTCTTAATCCAGAAAGGTCCTTAGGGGTTATCCAGTCTAAATTTTGATTTGTCAGATGAGGAAATGGAAGCATAGAGAAATTAAAGCAACACTAGAGCCATACTGTCTACTGGAAATATGGTTGAGATATTACTTAAAATCCTTTCTAGTCTTGAAATTAGGTAGTTTAAAAATTCTATTATTTTTCATTTGTTTTTATTAGTCTTTCTGTACTTGATTTTTTTTTTTTCTTTCGGGGGTGGTGGGGAACCAGATTCATTCTTTCATTCGTGTAACTGACATTTTTTTTTTAACATCTTTATTGGAGTACAATTGCTTTACAATGGTGTGTTAGTTTCTGCTGTATAACAAAGTGAATCAGCTATACATATACATATATCCCCATATCTCTTCCCTCTTGCGTCTCCCTCCCACCCTCCCTATCCCACCGCTCTAGGTGGACACAAAGCACTGAGCTGATCTCCCTGTGCTATGTGGCTGCTTCCCACTAGGTAGCTATTTTACATTTGGTAGTGTGTATGTGTCCGTGCCACTCTCTCACGTAACTGACAATTTTGAGTCCCTGTTATGTACCAGGCACAGTTGTGTGCTGAGGATACAGAATTACTCATACACTGTCGTTATAGATTTAACCATATAATATTGTCACGATATCTAGGACTGGTTAGAAGTTTAAAACTTTATGTAAAAAAAGTACAAGAAGAAACTCCATAGGATTTATTAATCTTTTTCCTTCCTGTAGCTCCTAATAATATGACTTACACACTGTAGGCACCTGGTAACATTTTATTGACTAAATAAGTAAAGGTATGGTACATACATGCATGTTTGTGTGTATGTGTGTGTGTTGAAGTGTATGTTTCGAGTTTATGTGGTGGGACATGTGCTGTTAATAACTTCAGTCACATAAGTGCATGAATTCTGTTAAGTTCAAGGGCATTACTTTCTGGGAAGTTGAGTTGTTTCTAATGTAGTTAAAATTAATATATTTGAGATAGTATTGTTATCTCTAGAATGTACGTGTTCACAAGGTAAGGAGCTTAATGCAGAACTTCATAGGAAAGAAGTCTGAAATGAATTGCTTTGCTAGAGCTCGTAACTTTTCTTTGCATAAATAATAGTGTTTATAAAATTCTTTGTCCATTTCAAACACACTCATGCACAAATGCTACTTAATTTTTATTGAAGCTAAAAGTGTTAATCGTTAAACCATATTTGATTTTCATGTTGCTAGCTGTAGGGCATCAGGAGTAATGTTTACTTAAATCTGACTAAAAGTTCAAGGCCAGAGAGGGAAAAAAAGGTGGAAGAATTTTGTGTTGTTCTGAATTATCCCAGGAATAAAGTGTTCTCTGGAAAATCCAAATGAAGTATAAGTAAAGGCCTTTTTTTTTTTTCTCAAGACTGAGATTTCAGCAATATGGCATGTAGTATGTGTTGTTACAAATTACAGAGTCATTGTTTTGAAAATTACAGACCAGTTTCAACATCTGTTTTTTAGGCCGCTTAATTGTGGGCCAGAGAGAAGGCTGGTCATTCTAGGGTGTTTGAAATGAGCTCTAATGGTTTCCAGGCTCAGAGAAACCTTTGTGCTGCAGCTGCTTATCAGAGAAGGGGTCTTTATATTTTGTGTACGAGACCAAATCTTCCACCATCTGTAGGAAGGGTCCTATCAGATGGCTGCCTTCAGAATCTTAAAGGCCTCAGAGCTAACAAGAATTGGTGTGAGGGTGAGAGGGAAAAAACAGGGTTACAAAGGATGAATTATGAGATAATTGACCTTAGTTATTTTTAGGTAAATCCAGTTGGAATCATTACAAAGAACCTCATTTTTAAAGAGGATAATATTAATGCTAATATTCATTTGTCATGGTAGGTGTGAGTTTATTCTCCTTTAGAAACTTTATTAGAAACAGTCACCTTTACAGAAAGCGTTCTGCTTCTGAAAATTTTAACATTAAATTTAATGAAGATGGTGAGCCTGCCTGTTAGTGGCCATTTGAGGGCCTGCTCTTGTTCCAAACACTTTATAAATGTTATTGCCAGTTCTACAACAATCCTGAAGAAGACTGTTGCCAGTTCTACAGATGAGAAAACTGAGTGTTCACAGAGGTTAAGGAACTTACCCTGGGTCATACACTTAGGAAATAACAGTCAGGACGTGTTCCTGGGCCTGCTCTGCACGGACTCTTCCTGCTACTCCACACTGCCTGTCATTTAGCAATAAAGTATTCTTAATTAAGGCATGTACATTGATTTTTTAGACAATGCTATTGTACACTTAACAGACTACAGTATAGTGTAAACAACTTTTATATGCATTGCGAAATCCAAATTTCGTGGACTTGCTTTATTGTGATATTTATTTTATTGGTCTGAAACTGAACCTACGGTTCATATCATTGAGGTATGCCTGTATTCATAAATCTGCACATCTACTAAGAAAGAATGCCAATATATGGCGGTTTACAGTTGCCTGCTTTCTAATTTGCACTGGAAAGTGGAAGTTGCTTTGATGTCACTCTGTTTTTAATGTTTATACCACTTCATTAGATGAATATATACTTTATGTGATTCAAAAACTTAAGAACCTTTATCTACTTGGACTATGTCGTCATAAGCCAAATATTTTTAATATATTTTTAGAATCTTAACTGTGTGCCTAAGATTTTATAAATATCATTAAGAATTTTGGTTGGAAATCTGAGATATACAAACATGCTTTTAAGTCTAAAAAGTAAAATGAAGCCGCTGATTAAAATTTAAATCAGTTACAGCTCCCAAATTTTGAAGAAAAACAGCATTTATATAAAATTTCTACCCTATAACAACTGTGAAAGCACAGAACTTAGCCCTTTAACATAATGTGTAATCATTATATATTTTGTATTCTTGTATTAGACCTAGTACTAATTTGGGAGCAGCATTGTTTTCCTCTCAGTTCAACAAATATATACTTTGCACCTATTCTGTGTAAGATGCTAACATTAGGACTTCTGGTTTGGACTCAGGTCACGTCTTTTGTAGCTTGAAGTCATTCAGAATCAACAATCCAGTTGTCAAGAAAACTTGTTTCTATTCTGATTTCAGTGATGAAGAACGATACAGATACAGGGAGTATGCAGAAAGAGGCTATGAGCGCCACAGAGCAAGTCGGGAGAAAGAAGAACGACACAGAGAAAGACGACACAGAGAGAAAGAGGAAACCAGACACAAGTCCTCTCGAAGGTTTGCTCTTTAATAGTGAATCATTTTGAAGCCAAGAGAAATTGATTTGATTTCAGGAAGTAAAAGCAAACATTTCTAAGTAACCACTAGAGCATTATATGTGTTCCTAATTGGAAGACTGTAGTTGGTTCCTTATAGGTTTCAACAAAGATATTGAGATCTAACCAGATTATAATGCCCATAAGCCAAAATTAGCATGGAATAAAAAATATGAGAATTAGACTTACTACATTATCTTGGATGCGGGGGGGGGGGGGATTTGTCATATGAATCAGTTTTTAGTAGTAATTGTTATTAAACAAACTGATGTTCAGTTTAATCAAAGAAAATTCAGGGCCTTGTAGTCCCCCCCACCAAAAAAAAAAAACAGCATTAAATTTTAATGCCTATTGTTTGCCTAAAATCAACTCTAGGAAGTATTTCCTATTCTGATCTAGTGCTTCAGTTTCTAATTTGTAATTAGTCTTTTAGAATGAAGTATATGGGCCCTAGTGGCCCTCTTGGCATAGTGGGCGGTGCGTCGGTCTCATAATCTAATGTATATGGTCCTTAGGGTTCTAGGAAAATATTAATGAAGGTGAGCATTAAATGTAAATATAATCTCAGCATAAAGGTCACATAAAAAATGATTACTCCCCAAAATGTGTTTGAGAAAAAGAAAGTATTAGATTATTTAAAACCCACTGTTATACCGAGAATTTACCTAAAGTAGGTTGATCCGTCACTACTTAAACATTTTTAAGAATACACCTTTCTTTTTTCTTTAGTAATAGCAGACGTCGCCATGAAAGTGAAGAAGGAGACAGTCATAGGAGACACAAGCACAAAAAATCTAAAAGAAGCAAAGAAGGAAAAGAAGCTGGCAGCGAGCCTGCCCCTGAACAGGAGAGCACCGAAGCTACACCTGCAGAATAGGCATGGTTATGGCCTTTTGTGTACAGTAGTGCCAGAAATAGATACTATAAATCTTATTTTTCTGGATAATGTTTAAGAAATTTGCCTTTAATCTTGTTCTTTTAGTATGAAAAGTTAACTTTTTTCTTCTAAAATAAAAGAGTGAATTTTTCATGTTAAGTTAAAAAATCTTTTTGTCTTGTAATATTTAAAAAATAGACAGTAATGACTTTGTATCGAAGAAAGTAATGTGAATGAGTCACGCAGCAGGGAATTTAAAGAGCTATGTTTAGCTGTGTACATAATACCTGACTGATAAAGGTCAAGGTTCCCTCTTGGCCAGTTTCCTTGAGTTAATCAAATACCAGTCTCTTAAGAAGTTGCACTGCAAAATGCATCAAAAGGCACCTCTGAGTCTTGAGATTAAAACTAGTCTTTTATCACTGCTGTGGCACTGTTGCTTTGCATATTAAAGAACTCATACAGTTTTGATACTGCAACTTTTTTTGGTGTGTGTGTGGTATGCGGGCCTCTCACTGTTGTGGCCTCTCCCGTTGCGGAGCACAGGCTCCGGACGCGCAGGCTCAGCGGCCATGGCCCATGGGCCCAGCCGCTCCGCGGCATGTGGGATCTTCCTGGACCGGGGCACGAACCCGTGTCCCCTGCCTCGGCAGGCGGACTCTCAACCACTGCGCCACCAGGGAAGCCTGATACTACAACTTTTTGATTGATAGCAGGTTTTCAGTGTTCTAAATTTGGGTTCATGGTGAAACTGAAGGGGAACTTTTCTATCCAGAGTAATAAAATCTAATGGCATTTGGGTGACCTCTGAAATAACTTGCCCTAAATGTAGTTTCTGGCAGGCACATGGACAAAATACTCGTCACTGTGACAAAAATTTGAATTGCCTCAAAGCCATCTTTTATGAGCTAGGTCAAGCTGGTTTGACCTTTCTTGATGGTTCTTCCAAGGCTCATTGGTTGAGCAGCACGTAGAGTTTGTATACAGTTACTAGCTATACTGTGAATAAAAATAAATAAGCTTTAGATTAGTCATTTCCCATTACATTTAAGAAAGTACAAGTTTATATAATTCTGTGAACATTTTTAGGGATAGCCCTTAGAAGGTATTTGTCAGTGATGGTAGCAACATGGTTTTGAAAGAATGAATTACTAGGAACTTTTAAATAGTGATAATAGAAATGAACTTAGTATCACATACTAAGAGACAGCTATATAATTTTTGAAAAATATTTATTTCTCATTTGATGAACATTTTTCAGCAATGCACTTTTAAAATCCTCTGTCTGGAAATTGTTTTTAAAATGCCCATAATGTACCCTTTGCAGACCTCAGCATATACCAGATTTTAATTTAACTGTATGATTTGAATTCAGTGGGGGCATACAAACCATGTCAGCTGTTTAAGAGCTTTTTATTGAATAGAAAAATATAAACTTAAAGTTCTAGAGTAATGAGAAATGCTCCACACTGAATAAAAACTATTAATAATGTTTCTATTTTGAGAATTATATTTTCTGAGGTGTAATTGGCTTTTCAGTAGATCCTACTTTTCCTGACATTTTTACATTGTAGCCTTCAAATACAAAAATCGATAAGATAAATACATTGTTTCAACTTAGCTTATTTGTGATTTCCTGTTTTTCTATGACCCATCATTGATTCTATAAAAAAGTGCCGGGCCAAGAAGCAATGGTGAGAGTAATTTTTCCTTTAAGTTCTTTTAGCATCCTTGCCAAGCAAGCATGTATCATTCCTGATGTACTTCTGCCATTGACAGCAAGAAGAATATCACCACATCTAAAAAAAATAAAGGTACATGATTAACATTTTGAGCCACAGCTGAAGTTAATGCAAGTTTTTTTTGGTGGTCCTAGTTTTTGCTCCATCTGTCAGTTTTAATTATGTTATCAGTACTTCTAATTAAGGTTCTCCCTCACTTAAATTCTTCCAATTCTATTGTTCAGCTTGTTTTAGAAAGAATGCTAAAAGTATAGGAAGTTGCTGTATGGGACCAAGAGTAACATCATTTTGGATTTCTTAGAAATGGAATGCTGCATAAATGTTTTAAATTTCTTACCAATAAAAAAAAGATATAATAGGTGCCTTATTTCACATGGGGCCAGGCTTTTTGCATGTATAAAACACAACCTTTGGATATAAGTTTTTTGTTAAGTAGTCATTATTATTACCTGATTCTTCCATCGTTGTATGCTGGTGTTCCTTCAACAATTGATTTAATAAAAAAAGGTTTGTTCCCGTTGTATTCTTCATAACCTCCTACAATGCAGAAGCCCAGACTTCCAGCTGTGTTTCTTCGCAGTATAACATCTTTACAGTTGTACAGGTACCTGAAATAGAACGAAATCAATGTAAATGCGCAGTTAATTCGAAACCATAGTAATTACTGTGATTCATCTCCCATTCCCTTTATTGGCATTATTTTTTTTAGGCTTAATAGCACTGGATGGGTCTCATTCAAAATTCTGTCATAGCCCAGTTACCTTTCTGCTTTTAGCTGGTTTTTTTTTTTTTTTTTCCCCCGGTATGCAGGCCTCTCACTTTTGTGGCCTCCCCCGTTGCGGAGCACAGGCTCCGGACGCGCAGCCTCAGCAGCCATGGCTCACGGGCCCAGCCGCTCCGCGGCATGTGGGATCTTCCCGGACCGGGGCACGAACCCGTGTCCCCTGCATCGGCAGGCGGACTCTCAACCACTGCGCCACCAGGGAAGCCCTAGCTGGCTTTTTCTAATTTTTCTAAAAATTTTTCTAATTTCTAATTTTTCTCTTTTCTAAAGCTAACCACCCTTTTAAAAGTGACACCATCTATTATGTTCTGTTTATATGTCTACTGGGAAAGAATCATTTCTGGCTTAAAGATTTAATTTCTCAACTTATATTAAAGTTATGCCTAAATCTTCACTGATGAACCACATTCAAGCATACTTACAGTTATATTTTTATTTCCTTATGGATGTAAATAATTTTTAATGAAGGAAAAATTCTTTGAATGGTTAATATCTCAGTGGAAAAAATTTAAATGTAACCCTAATTAATTCATTGGCTGAAGTTCTGACTTTTGAAAGATACCAGTTTGTACATAGTTTTACATGTTTGATAGGTTATATAGAAGCATGCAGGCAACGTACTATACTGAATGGAGATTGAGGTGCATTTAAAGATTGTAAGAATGATTCATACTGAAGGAGAAAAACCTGGCAGTAAACTGAATAGCAAGTTATAACAGGAATGGGAGAAAGACCACAGGTCTTTTGTAAATGGGTAGAACCCTCAGCTAAAATAGAAAATTTGATTGAGGAAGCTGTTCCTTTTATTATTCAGTGGCAGTTGGATCAGTGTTAACATAGGTGCAGGCTAAGTACAAAACTGTGTTACAGTTATGACAGAGGTATGTCAGGAGCTGGATTTGACTCCAAAATCCCCCAAGTCCAGGAACTGGTTTGAAAGAGAATTAGCATTTTCAGTGTTGGTAAAAGTCAAGATTTGGTGATTTTGTTTATAAAGTGTACCTTGAAATACTAATTTTTTTGAAAAACCAATAAAAAGTCTCTTGAGAAATGTTCTGGTGATGAAGCTGGTCATTACATTTGTTACTGACCCTGCTAATCAATGTAACATGACTTTTTCATGGCATTTCGACTCCCATTTGAAGTAAAACAAGCTTTGGGTTTGTCTGGTGGGTAACTTTAAAATGTAGTGCTAAAATGCAACTCAGTTTTGTTTTGTATCTGTTGTCATACGTATATATCATTTACAATAATTTCTTTTGCTGAAATTATTGCTGAAAAATATGAATTCATTAAATGAAACAACCATATTTTTATTATAAAATATTCATTTGCTGTATTTCACAGTAATACTTGATGTTAGTAAATTCATCCTGTAGGAGTTGTGGTGTGTTTGATACCACATTTACACAGTGGCTCACTGACTGCTCATGTTCAAAGCAGGTAATTGTTCCCCAGACACTAGAGCATTGTGTTCCCACCTATGCCCAGTGTTTGGAGGAGAGCTGGTGGGCGCTTCTTACCCACGGTTATGATTAAATATGTCTTAACGTTCTTTAAAACATATAAATGGGTACATGGAGCAATACTCGAAACTTAAGTATTTCTCACCCTTTTGACCATTGGGTTTTTCCATTAATTATCACTTTGGACCTTGACTCTTAATATTTTATTCCATGTGGACAAGCTATAAAAATAATCATCTAAAATTTTTATGTTACCAGTACAAAAATTTCAACATAACATTAATGAGTCATTCTCATTTTCTTACAAGCATATGGTGACATTTTCCAGAGGACATGTGGTAAGTGATCTGGCAGGACACTGAATGCAGAAGTAGATATGAGAGTCCAGTTATCTTCTATTAAGCCAAACATTAAAGAGGTTTGCAAAAATCATTACACTGCCACTCTTGTAATTTTTAAAAATACTGCTTCTTATAAAAGATGTTATTTATGTTAATATATAATGGATTATTTTAAATGATTTAATAAAATTATTCAGATTAATTCATAAGGTAATATATTAGTAGGTATAACCTATATAAGCAAAAGCTCTTGGGGATCATCAATACTCTAAATAAGTGTAGGGGTCTTGAAAAAAAACTTTGGGAATTGCTGCTGTAGACATGTTTATCAAACTTGATGTTCCACTGGTATCTCAACCTCAGCATGTCCAAAACAACTAGTATCTCCTCCTTCTTCCTTACTGTGTAAAATAATTACATGAGTGGCCCAAGTCATCACCCTTCCCTGGTATCATCCGTGCCACTTATTGTATAATTTTGTGGTGCCCCCCTCCGATTCTGGATTCAGCCATAAGGTCATCAGTGGGACGTTGGCCAGAGCCAGCCAAACCTAGACACAGGAGCATGGCCAACCAAGATTAGCAGAGCCACCTAAACGACCCAGAAAGGACTGCAAATGCATGAGGGAGCCAGCCAAGATCAATCACGCCTGGCCTGGATCAGCTGAAGCTGATCTGTGTCTGATGTTCCCTGCGGAATGGGCATTCTGCACATCAGAGGGGCCGCTCACTGTGGGCCCAGGGTTCTGCAGGCTTGGCCTGCACGCTCCAGATGTGGGCAGCCTCACTTCCATCTTCCCTCTTCGACTTTCACTTTCTGCTACTGAGGTTTTGTGGCTAGTTTGTTACATAGCATGATTGTGAAAAGTAACTGATATTCTTAACTCTCCTAGTTTGGTTATGTCCTCCAGCTAGATGAAACATACCACCATTCACTCCAGTGTATTTTCTAGGTTCCCAAAGCACCCTGTGCCTACGTAATATTTTAATTATAACTTCTTTAATTCATAATTTTTAATAATTTACTATGACATGTTGTTGCTTACTGTATTATGAAGGCCATGAGGGCTATTCCTAGAACCTACTCTATTGATTATTTCATTCAACAAATGCCTGCTAAGCAGAGCCATTTAAAGACCTACAGAGACACTAGGTATTCCTGTGGAGGCTCCACCCACTATTACAACAAACACATTAAAAGTGCATTCGCATCCCACCATAAATATAGGTGAGTTTGGGACAATTATAAAAGACTAATTTCGCTCCTTAAATGACTTCGCCAGGAGCTACTCATTTGATTCTGGATTGACTGCGACTTATTAGCAAACATCACACAGGGAAGGTAATGGTGGGAGGTGGGGAGGAGAATGGCAAGAAATTTAAGGCCTAAGAGGCTAAGCAATGAAGAAAAATACATACTGTGCTGCTGGGTGCATGACACATCCACTGAATGACAGAAATCTGAGGCATTTACACTCCTGCAGAACTTGTTTATGGTAAAGAGAGAAACGGTAAGACTCAAATTATAAAAGCTAAATATAGGCTTCACATCCTCCTAAAGGATGCTCACCAAACACCGCATAGTGGTTAAGATCCCAACCAGGCAGCCTGGTTCAAATCCCAGTTCTGCATATTAACTAGCATGTTACCTTGGGCAAGTTACTTAACCACTCTGTGCTTCAGTCTCCTATCTTTAAAGTGGGGATAATATTAGTACCTAGATCATAGGACTGAGGTGAGCTTTAAATGAGTGAAAAATGCAAAGAACATGTAAAGCTCTTAGCAGAGTGCCTGGCACACAGAAAAGGTTCTATCAGTATGAGCTACTGTTGCAGTTGTTATTTCTATTCCGGGTTTGGATGTACTTGACAGTGTCCCTGTCCTATAGTTAAAATGTAAAAGTTTTTGACTTAAAGAAAAAAACAACCCATGATATTTGCCTCCCTGCTCTTCAATACAGACAATCCTCATCAAAATGCTTTATGAAGTTCAGGGAAGTGAAAGGTTAAATACTTAGGCAAGAGAAGAAATGAGTTAATGTGTATCACTATCATACTAGTCCGGACGAGAGCATGTTTTCAAAGACTTCCAGATGTGGAGTGTGGGCCCTGAGAGCCAACAGTGAATAAAGGAGAAGGTCTTCAGTGTTTTCTGAATCCCCTCCAAGTGAATTGCATCTGATCATTTATATAGCTTAGAGCCCACGTCTGGAGCTACTGCCCAGGGGTGTACAAAAGGCATCCCTGATAAGGGTGAGACATATTTGCATTGTCCTTAATAACCTACTTTTACTCTCTGCTACTGTTTATTATATCTGACACCCACTGGGGTTCAGCATACTAATGGTACCCTCTTCATATACATTCATTTTACGTGTTGGACTGCACTTGAGGACATGATCACAATGTCCTAGAAAAGAGATTGTTTCTAGACCTGCTGACATATCACTTTTCTTCACTGGTAGGGAATATTAGGTAAGTGGCTGGATCATACTTTAGGGCAAATAGTTTTCCCTCAAAATCTGTTAAGCAAAAGGGGAAAAGGTTTGACTGGGTAAATGTATAACTTGGAGGGAAATGTCTTCTTTGTGAATTAAAAAAAAAAAACTATTTGCAGCCTAAATCTCTAGTGGTTCCGGCAGGCAAGTAACTCTTGCTAAGGCCTGAAACTCTTAGGACATCACTAATGCCAAATGACTAGAGACATTTATGCCCATGGTATTGCATCAGTGAGGGAGAACCTGGCACCTTTGGGGCTCTATGCAGTCAAGATCAGAAATGCCAACCTGCAAGATGGCCCTGGTTCCTTCCTTTTATTATAAACCTCCAGCAAACAGCCACTCCAGGAAAAATTTAGCTCAAAGGTTAAAAAATGAACCAGAGACACATAAAAGAAAAGGCGGAGAGTAACAGTAAAAACAGTAACAGACAAAAACCACTCACCAGAAAAATGCTGCCACAGAAATGAAATGCTGCTAGAGAAAAGGAAATTTATAACCAACCCTATTCCTGTGAATTTAAAATACTTCTGAAACAATGGCTCTGTAAAAGAGATCAAGGCAGAGATATAAGATTTCAAGGGGAGATATAAGACAAGAGGAGAAGAAATGGGCCGAGAAGAAAGACGTAGAAGGGAAAAATAACACAGAAATGAAAGTGAGTACAAAGGCAAAGATGTACTACTGAAAACGCAGTAAGGGTTATGAAGGACAGATCAAAACAAGCAAAGAAAGCAGAATAGAATTGAAAAGGATTCAAGAGAAAATGAAAGATATAAAACAAAAAGAGGTAACATACATATCTGGACTCCCTGAAAAGAAGACGCCAAGTAACATTTATCTTGAACGTTAGGTAGAAAGACCAAGCCACATAGAGAAGGAAAGAAATGAGACAGGCCTCACTTCTCCACATCACCACTCAGTGCGAGTCAGTGATGCAATGCCTACGAAATCCAAAAAGAGGTGATCAGATAGTTTTATAACCAGGTAACCTATCACAGGGTTGTACAGATATAGCATGATTTCTTTAACCAGTTCCTATTGGTAGTGGACACAACAACAGTGCAATGAACACCACTGTACCTTCCTTATGAGTTCATTTTGCAACATTGCTTATGAAAGATGAAAACAACCTAAGTGTCCACTACCAAATTAGGTCTCGACAATACTATCAGGACTGGCTGAATCAATATGGTACTTCTATACAAGAGAATACTCTTGGCCATAGAAAAGAACGAGGAAGCTTGATGTGTACTGATGTGAAATGATACCCAAAGTATATTCTTAGATTAAAAAAAAATTATGGTACATCATAGTGTGTATGTTACCATTGTATGTGTGTGTGTGTACATATATACCTAGACTAGGGGTCAGCAAACTACAGCCCAGCCCAACACCCAATTTTATAAATAAACAGGCATGCCCATTCAACTATGTATTGACTGTCTATATGGCTGCTTTCACACCACAACAGCAGAAATGAATAGTGGCAACAGAGACAGCATGACCCTCCAAATCTGCACTCTCTGGCCCTTTTCAGAAAAAGTTTACCAACCTCTGACATAGACACTCCCTGGAAAATTACACAAGTCATTGGTAACTGTGACCTCTGTTGAGCGGATCTGAGGGGTCAAGGGTGGAAGACTCACTTTCACTCTCTCTCTACCCTTTGGTGCCCTCTGAATGTTCACTGTGCTTATTACTACGAGGAGAGGAGGGGATGAAGGAAACTAAGAATTGCCAGGGGGACTGCAAACCAGTGTTGTCTTTGCTGGCTTCACACTTTCTATTCTTCTAAAGGAAATGAGCAAAATCCAGATTGGACTTCTGATAAGATCAGGGAAGTGCTGTGCCCAAAGTCAAGGGCAAAGGTAGAGGGAGAGAAAGCCATTCACTTGGTTGTACGTGAAGTAAAACACATCTCACGTTTGTTCTGTCTTTACATGAATGAACGGCAAGGAACTCTGTTTTATAAGACAAGTAGCTTTCAAGCACAAAAAATTTTTTTTAAATGATCCACTTTAATAGATTGAAGTTTTAGAAACTTCTTTTTCCATACGATTTTAGTTAAAGTAACATTCTCTTCTTCCACCCAGGAAGAAAATTTTTTAAAAAGTTTTTTTAAACTCAATGCTCAGTTTTTAACTTAAAATGTACTCATTTAAAAAATATTTTATCAACTAGTGAAGGCTAAAAAGGGAATCTCAGTGTGTATTTGAGGTAGGGATGTTTTTTAAAACCTCATTTAAAATTAAGAGACAGAGAGAGAGAGACCAACCTATCTCCACCCTCGAGAAAAATGTACTAAAACCAAACATCCTACTTTCATTCATTTAATCCTCTGCCAGCATACCGTCATCAGTGACCCTAATGTTGAACATTTAAGTCATGCATTTGGAATTATTAAGGCAATCCTTTGAAGGCCAAGAGCTTACGCTCTGATGCAGGTGAGCAAACCCCAAATTATTTGTCCTTCGAATATTTGATTTCTGTATCTAGCCATTTAGCAAGGCTGCCCTCAAATCCTTTCCTGAACTTTCCGAAACATTTATCTGGCTCCCCTCTAAGGCTCTAGTTACATCTCACTGAGATGACAAACTAGTTGCTTCCTGAAGGTTTACACCAGGACTTTTCAAGAGTAGGAACAAGGGAGAGGTGATCTGAGGCCCTCAATCAGCACAGGACCCAGCATCTGGGCCAAGGCAAACTGTGCTGCTGCGTTGCTCTGGGTTTAGCTGGGGCCACCGGAGAGCTGGAGGCGTGACGCCACAGACTGGTTTTACCTCCATGCAAGTTCCTAGGCCCGCCACTAGCCAATTGAGAAAAGCTGACCTTGCCCTGCTCCAGAGTGTGTGAAAACAGCGCCCTCTCTCTGTCGACTGAGCTTCCTGACGCACATACAACCCACACAATCGAACATGGCAGCCCTACGACCTCCTCGCCGCGAAGCCCAAACAGTGTTTCCACACCCAGGCTTTCGTCCCTGCCCAAGAATTGCTGCAGTTTCAGTTACCAAAAGGAACACAAATTCTTTCAAATAGACCCACAACCAAGCCTGGGTCTCGTTAACATGTCAGTGCCCTGAATCAGCCCAAGAGAGTGAAACAGTGGTCTAAGAGCTATCATCGTTTCCTCCCACACCTCCCCAAGGATGTCACGCTGGGACTCACCGTGGTAATTCCAGCCACATGACCCAGGAGGGGGACCGGTTGCCAGGCGGGGCCGTGTCTTTGTGGTTGAAGTCCAGCGCTGCTGGGCTGCTGCCTTCTTCCTGGGGCTCACATTCTCTGACTTCCAAAGCTTTAAGTACCACCGAGGAGGATGTGCTTTTCAATAAAGCAACCGCCTCGCTCCGGCTGACCTCTGTTAGTTCAATCCCGTTCACATTCAACAGAACGTCACCTAGTGACCGGAGAAGCAGAAGCCATTCTTAGTAAGAGTGCAAACTGGAAAGGCAAAGGGGCAGGGACTGACTGGGATGCGGGTACGTGGAGAGGGCAAGGGGCACTTCCTTGGCCTCACATCAACATGCGGCTGGGTTTTCACACATCGAATCGCGAGCAGTGCGCATGTGCCAAGGCGCTGGTAAATCATGTGGGGGGGATTCTAACGCACACCTATTGGTATTTGGCTCTTGCCTTAAAAAGGGGGAGAGGGAGGGAGGGAGGAAAGAAGAAAGGAAGGAAGGAAGGAAGGAAAGAAGAGAGAGAGGGAGGGAGGGAGGAAGGAAGGGAGATAAAATAGACACGTTCACTATTTAATCAAAGAAAACCTCCTTTTTTTTTCTTTTCTTCCCATGTTTAGCACAAAGACGGAGCATGTGGCAAAAGCGCCCAGCACCCACACGGAGCCAGGCATGTATGTAGTAAGCACCCAATAAATAAGGGTTGAATGAATAAATAATAAGCTTCCCATGATAGAGTCTGACAGATGAGTCTGCGGCAGTTAAGAACAATGGGCCTGGAACTGTGTTCCTAAAGAGGTGGGAAGAAGAGGTTCCATTTCTATTCAGTGCAAAGGTGCTGACAGCTACCACTGGTTAAGCCCCTACTGTGTGCGGGGCCATCCTATCATATAACCCTCTGCTCACGTTCTCTCACTAGTAAGTCACTTCGTAGTTGACCTCATCGTTCTCCACCCGGGTGCTTGGGTGAAAAAGAAAAGAGAAACTAAAGTACATACCTCCCCTACCTCCATTTCCTATCTTTTTATCTCCCTCCTGTCTTTCTGCCTCCTTTGAATATCAACTTTCTCGCACAAAATAACCATAGCAAGAGTAAAAGGACAGGAGGAGAAAGATGGGAAAGGCCTTGAGTTCATCCTGAACCCCAGAGAAGCACCGTTAGGTTGGCTGACTGAAGCCCTTCACACATGCCATCCCCCCTGTGGCCCCTCAGGCTGAGCAACTGTACTTCAAAAACTTCACATTTTATTTCTTGAATCTGAACACCCTGAAAGGGCATATCGGCTCAACCATCAGCTACCCATCCATGGGAATTGCCAATACTATCAAAGATACAAATTGGACATCTCTTTCCTTCACTCTAAGGAGCCCAAGTCACATAAGATTAAAGTAGTGAAACACTTTTCATCAATGGGAAAGTACCTGGCTTGGTATTTTCACTTAATAAATATTCACTGAATCAAAATCTATCAAATTATTTCTCCTATCCAACCCATAAATGGAACGATTCATGAACAGTTTCTTCACTGGATCAATCCACCAAAGAATTACTTAGAATGAATGGAGCCAAATTATGCCGTTTAATCAAGGCAACTTGCTCATAACTGTAGCCCTTCCCTATTAATTCTTGGCATTGTTTGCAGATACTCACTTTACCAGCAAGCAAGGTGGCCCACATCAACCCACATGAACCAAGAGGGGTGAAACCCGGTCCAGGAACTACGCTCAAACCAATCATGGTCAATAGGTCACAGATGCCCCGGCCAGATCACCCTCACCTTCTCTCGTTAATTCTGGAAATAGTTACCTAACCCAGTAAGCCGCTAATTCCTTTTAACACTCTACTGCCCCAGTACCTTAAGTCTCTTTACTTTTTACCTGTTTTTATTCTTCCATCTCTGCTTATGACTCCTCCGGGCTCAACACTGATGACATAGATTGGCAAATTCCACTCCCTATGTGATGCTCCCCCTGCAACGGTCATGCCGAGTGATTCACTGGGGTCTTTTTGGACACTTACCACCTTCTCATGACAAGTGACCGCAGGGTGGAGGGGCTGAGGGCACAGACAGAAAAACAAATATAGCACATTTGTTCGTAAGTGGCTTTGCATTTCTTACATACAAAAAACTACCAAGACTGCATAAATATATGATGGTGGTTCTTGGTCGTACATAGAGAGAAGGAGGGAGAGAGAGGCAGAGAACTCCTCACTTGGTCCTCACTCTCAACAGAGTTACATTGTCCCAAATTCCTTAGGCTGACTCAGAGAAAATTTATATTCCAAATGGGAGAAGTAAAAAATGGGAAGAGGAATAGGTTGGAGACCACTGGAGAAATATTAAGTATACAAAGTGAACTGCACCCAAAATTTTTCAGGTGATCCATTTACTCCCGATACACTGAGTCAACATTTCGTAAAACTCTTGTCATGCATGAATATCAGGAAGTTTTTCTAGGTTAAAATGTAACCATATTTAAATTAAATAGTTCCAGTTTAATTTATGCAGGTAATCAATTACAGAAATCCTCAAAGAAAAATAATGAATTTCCTAGATATTATACTCTAAAATCTCACCAATATCTAGGTTTGCCCCAGCTGACAACTTTACTCTTACTTTAGCAGTCCTAAATAATGTGCAGTTATAGCCTTTAATTTGATTACATAAAACATAATATATACATTATGTAATACACAATGTAGACCAACTTTTCAAAAGCAAATTGTGATTTGATTCAACAACACTAGATTAAAAACATTGAAGCCACATTCAACATTATCTTGAAGCAATAAGAGTAGGTCAAGGGTACTGCTTTATCAATGAATATGTATCAATATATATTTTTCAAAAAAGTTATTCTCCTTCCTGCTTGGGCAGTGACCTAGGAGACTAGATGGGCATTTGCTCTGCAAATAAATACTTATAACACTTGATCAAACCTCAAAAAAGTCTATGGTTCAAAACATAGCTTATAGTTCTATCTAAAGAAAGAAAATTTAAAAACACATCTGACAAAAATAACCAAGCTACAGAACAAAATATAAGTATACTACCTTTCATTTAAAAAAGAAAAAGGAGGGAAATAAGAATTTGTACTGATACTTGCATTTTCATAAAGAAATTCTGGAAGAAAAAGTGGCTTCATGGGGGTGGAGGGGAAAACTGGGCAGATCAGGGAAGGGTGAGAAACTTAATATATACTTTCCATTTTTTGAACCCTGTGAATATATTATCTATGCAACAAATCAAATGAATTATAATCAAACTTCTATAAATTTGATGGTTGACATCATACAGAACTAATGCTTGCATGTACAGAATCAATTTTTAATGCTTCATTATGAAGCAAGATAAGCCTAGGATTTTTGTGCATTTATTATCTGACGATTTCCTATGGTTTTAAATAACCCACGTCTGTTTTAATGGCCTTATTGTATACAGTAATGCCCTGTGACTGTATCCCTAGCCCTGAACATTGTGTTTAACACATTGATGATGATAAGTACATGTTTGTCAAATAAATGGATGGATGAATTGCAAATTGCCACATTGTTTTTGATAGTAATAGAATAATAAATTGGAAATTAAGATTATAGCAAGGTATATGTTACAATTAGTACTTGTAAGGTCTGGGTTGTGTTTATATAAACCTTAGAACTTTGAAGTGCCCTGTAGAGATTGGTTGTCAGATGAGGACTGTAAAACTAAAATGGGGCTTTCTTCAGAGAAAAGTTTCAAAACAAGACAAGCAAGTAACAGTATGAACATAGTGGTCCTAGCATTCCAGCTGAGGCAAAGGAGTAGACTTGCAGAGGATCTCAAGATCTGTCCTTAGTACATGACTTTTCCTTTTTAAAAAGCAATTAGATTCAGAACGTCTCTTCCTTTAACCACAAATATCTCTCAAAAGATCTTGGGCTTCCCCGGTGGCGCAGTGGTTGAGAGTCCACCTGCCGATGCAGGGGACACGGGTTCGTGCCCCGGTCCGGGAAGATCCCACATGACGCGGAGCAGCTGGGCCCGTGAGCCATGGCCGCTGAGCCTGCGCGTCCGGAGCCTGTGCTCCGCAACGGGAGATGCCACAACAGTAAAAAAAATAAAAAAAATAAAAAAATCCCAGCTTGGAGATGCAGGCAGTTCTGAAATGCCCCCAACTCAGGGCAAATCTCTAAACCCAGAGACTCCAACAGGCTGCCCTGCTGCTTCAGCTTGTTCCTGGGGATATTCATAAGGCATTTACTCCCTGTGCTCTCAAAGAAGGGCTTAACTCCATTATTTCTAGGGGGCCTGGGGTATTGTAGGGGTAGTTAGTCAATCTCTCAAGGTGATGCCTTATACACATATGGAATGCTCTGGAAAATAAGGACATCTTTTATGATGTATATACACACACACACACACACACTTTATCTCTTCTTGAACAGCTGCCTAGTATTTCATTGTGTGAATATGCCATATCCACCATTAATGACCTTTTGGGTTTTTTACAGTCTTTCACAAAATTAAACAGTGTCACTGTGAATATCCTTAGACACACATATCTTGTGCACTTGTGTAAATATTTCTTCAGGCTAATGTCCTAGAAGTATAACTGCTAAATCAAAGAGCCTGAGCATTTAACATTTTGATAGATATTGATAAATTACCTTTGAAACAGCTCTGTCATTTATAATCTCAACAATACGTTGTGAAAATGCTAATTTCCCACAATTCATCCAGTACTGGGTTTTAGCAATACAGTATTTATAACGTTTACCCAGGTGAAAAAAATTCCAATAATTTAATTGCCTTTCTAGTAGATAGTTTGAACATCGTTTGTTGCTATTTGGGTTCTATATAATTTTTTTAAATTAATTAATTAATTTTTGGCTATGTTGGGTCTTCGTTTCTGTGCGAGGGCTTTCCCTAGTTGCGGTGAGCTGGGGCCACTCTTCATCGCACTGCACGGACCTCAGTGTCGCGGCCTCTCTTGTTGCGGAGCACAAGCTCCAGATGCACAGGCTCAGTAGTTGTGGCGCACGGGCCTAGTTGCTCGGCGGCACATGGGATCTTCCCAGACCAGGGCTCGAACCCGTGTCCCCTGCATAGGCAGGCAGATTCTCAACCACTGCGCCACCAGGGAAGCGCTATTGGGGTTCTAATAGTAATAAGCGAGAGATTTTATAACACTGTAATCATTCCAGGTTCCTCTGACTTCATCTATAAAATGGGTCAGAATGCCCACATACGGCAAACCTGTGGCTAAAAGAAATGCAGTTAAATGGAAGATACGGCTTTTATCTGAGAATACTTTCGTTAAAAAATGTGTTATTAAATTCACGTGAAAGCAGCAAAATGACATATCCTATGAAATATTCCAGAAGTTCCATTGGCTTCTCTCCTGCCACTCCAGTTAATAGGGAGTGTTACTGAGGCCTTAATTATTTTGTCATGAATAAATATTGCCTGAATAATGTACAGACTGGCCAGATATTCCTTTAGGAAAAGAAAAAAATTATTTGTTGTTTACTTCCATGTGTCAGGCCAGGCAAACCGAGGCTCACCATTAAAAAAAATTTGATCAATGAATCACAACTGGCAGGAGAAAGATTGAGTGCTGAAACCTAGGATGTCTGACCCTAAATCCTTGCTATCCCCTGTACACCGCTCTGCTTTTAGAGGTACCATTTAAACACGTGATATAAATTAATCTATCAAGTTTCAGGTGATGGTCAGAAAAACACACATGAAAGAATTAATTACCCAATTATTCCAGAAAGAATTTGTCTCACTGAATAGAGAACTCAAACCAACTTTAACGCTGTCAAATAAAATACATGACATATAAGATTTGAATGCTGAAAGCTATGTCCTCCTGGCTGCAGAGATGTGCTGTCTATGCTTTCAGATACAAGTCCCCGGAGACAGAGTCTTTCCATCACACCTCCTCAGCGCTTACCAAGCAGTCTTGCTGCACTGAGCACAGGGATGTTTTGTCGAGCAGGTACAGGCTCAGCACGAATGTCTGGGCTACCCCAAATCAAGGTGCCCTGTGCCTCTGACAGCCACTCAGTTCCCCACCAGAGAGAGATCCATGTTAGGGACAGAAAAACCCAAGTCATCATCCCTTGACCCCCGAACCCTTCACACCCAGAGTTGCCTAACTTTGGTTGGGAGAAGAAGAGCTACATACGACAGAGATCTTCTTTTCCACCCGTGTTCTGTCCCCACCCCCTTCCCTACTGTGGAGACCTCAGAATATTCCCTAATGTTTAAAAACATAATTTTTTATGACACAGTTCAAACTGATTAAAAAGTATCATGGGCACCTGTATACTCATCATTCAGCTCTTAAAATACGTTATGGAATGTTTGCTTTGGATTTTTAAAAGAAAACATTTCAGACGTATAATAAAAGTATAAAGATGAACATTATGACCTACCCCTGTACCCTGCAACGCAGCATCAGAAATCCAGGTTCTGTGTGCAGCTCAAGTCCCTCTGTGATTTTCCTCTGGTCACGTTCCCTCTCCTCTCCCACAGAGGTAACCACACTCCTAAATTTGATGCCTGTCATTCTTTAACTTTTCAATTGGCTAAAAACTTCTCTGTCTCACAAATCTTGGTTTGCCTTCTTTGGTATTTCTTTGAATCATTTGAGCTCCTACTTTCAAAAAGCCATGTTGCTTCCTAAATAAAACTTTAGCAGGATCATAAAAAACTAAATCATCAAACGTCTATGTGTCTCAGTTTAATTTTAAATATGCCAGTGTGTGTGTGTACATTTCAGAAGGCAGATAGAACTATACATTAAAATGAAAATAATTACAATTTCCCACTAGGCCAGTCTGTTATATACGTTTTCCAGGAACTGGACACATGACAGGAGGTTGCAGCAAAAATTTTATCAGATTACCCAGGCTGTTTCCATGATTCATGATGGTTAGGCGGAAGGGATTATAAAGCCCACAGTGCTGGCGGAAGCTGCATTCTTGGTGGTGTAATGAAGCAGAATATAATATGGTCTAGTTAACTCAACTATAATTGGATTCAAACTTTAATTAATTGAGCTAATAAGTTAGTTTTCCATTAATAAATACCATTGGTTTAATTTAAACACTAATGGTATCTATTAGCAAAAAGACACCAGGGAGTCCTTATCCATAAAAGTTTTTAGCAGGAGGTACTTGGTTTTTCTAGACTGTTTATTGTAAATAAACCTGAAATTTATGGATTTATGGGGCATGGCTGTCTGGCTGGCTGGCGAAAGGAGAGGTGGTATAGCTTTGTAGGCTGTGCAGTTAACAATATATAAAGCAGAGGTATTCCAAAATCAAAAATTTGAGTACTGTTTCTGTATCCACTGCTCAAAAACTCAAAGTCATGAGTTATTCCAAACTGAAACACAGCCTTATGTAGAATGTAGGCATTCCTTAATCTCTGTTGCAAGAAGAATGGGCTACCTATAAGATTTTAGTGACAAGTGATTTAATGAAACCAGGTCCCAGGAGGAATGATGGCTAGAATCATTTGGCAATCATTCATTGCCATCAAAACAGGATGCCAAGCCAAGGCTACAGGACTCTGAATTTGCACTAAACAAGGTTTGTGTTGCTTAGATACCCATCCAAATGGAGAGGTTACAGTATTGCCTCTAATAAAAGCCATGACAGAAGTACATATTGCGCTGCGTCACCTCACTTAAAGATAGGCTACACTTTGCTGACCTGAAGGAGGCATTCTGCCTAGAGATGCATTCCGCTTCATCCACAGCGTTTTAAAATTTTTCTGGAATTTAACGCCAGAAGGACATATGCTCTCTGGTTTGTCCCAATCCCACCACTCCCTAATGTTACATGAACTTCAAGTGTTTTTATTATCTTCCTGGGTCCTTCTTGCAAAAGCAAACTTACTAAAGGGGAATCATTAATTTTCAGGCAGACTGGGAACTTCAAAAACTAGAAACCAAGCAAACCTCTTGTTTCATTTCAAAGTGAATGGGAGCAGTCCTTAAACAAAATGCCTGTTGGAAAAACACGACATCCATCTGGCTTAGGCTAGAAATTAGGTCCCCATATGAGGCCTGGTTTTCAAGATCAGGTTTCAAAACTCTCACGCACCTTCCTCTCTCCTGCTTGGATGAAAGACACCTGTTATCTCACCAGTTCTCAAAGATGGGATTTGGGGCTTTCCACTTTACAAGACAAGTCAAATAGTGTTTAAGTGATGAAGTACAGAGGTGACACTTAAAAATGTTCAAGTATGCAGCCTTCCCAAGAAAGAGCTCCCTGCAGGAGCTGTGGACATATCCTGGCTGGGCCTCACCTTGGGAGTGTTGCTCCTGTCCCCTGGCCCTGGGGACCGGCTGCCGCTGCTGTTCTGGCCAGCTTCCTGAAAGATGTCAGGACTCTGCTGCCGATGCTGGCGGGACATGACGAGGTGAATGCGCCTTTCACTGGCCTGTGTGATAAGACACAGGTGTTAGCCACTCTGAGCTTCCATTCAAAGCACCCAGCACCAGTGGCTTACCAAGATATGAGTTTGGTTCAACTTTTATGAAAAAAAATTATTTCTAGTATTTTCCATGGCCATGCCCGCTTTGTAATTTAGCAAGAACTTGAGTTATTTCCTTTATCCCTAAATCGGGTAATGAACATCGCTTCAAGGGAAAAACTAGGGAAGGTTTGACTCATTCAACAGTCTTTGAAAAGACACTGTTGGACATTGCTAATTTATTTTTAATGAATGGGCTCCACTGCACACAAGCCATGTCTGTAGGACTTTCCAGCTAGAACAGAATGTACAGCGTAAAGTGGTAGCCCAGCCCAAATCCCAGATCAAAGGTCTAAGACACAGGTAAACAATAAAGAAAAAGAAATGGAGTCGGTGGCAGCAACACCACCACTGCAGGAAGAGGAATCCTGTGTCTGACAGTTTCAAACATTTGGGCATTGGAAAGGATGAGCGTTTCAGAAATCTGAGGATGACGGCAGGTTATAATGCAGCCTGATTAAACGCCTTTCCCTTGATCCTTTTTTATGTGACAGCCACTAATTGTGATGACTAGCCCTCTCTGCTATGTACCCTGACACTTGGACAGAGCATTGCAAATAGCAAATGCACTGATTATTAGGAAGGTTCATTCCACACCATAAATTTACCTATTGGCTCTCTGCCACAGATGAGTTTCACTTGTGTCTGAGAGTGTGGGTCATTATTCCAGAACTGCTGACTATTGAGGTTCCAGATCTGCAGGCCAGATAGACTAGACCTTGGACCTGTGAAACGTCCAGAACAAGGCTCCCTGATGGTCCAAGATGAAGTAGTCTGCTGACCTCCCTGTCACTTGAGTAAAAGCTGACCATGGCTAAGTCATGACTAGATTTGATTAGAAGCCAGGAAAGGCTAGGTTTGAGGACAAGGAAGGCGGAGAAGAGAGGAATAAGTTCTAGGAGTTCCCCTCTACGTCTCATCCCCAGATGGCTCAGCATCACAGCACAGATGGACAGTGGCCTGCCTGCCCTCTTGCTTCACAGGCACGGATGTCATACCATGGACAAGTCAGGTCGTGAAAGGAGGCCATGGAAAGTCCACGCTCTTCTCCCTGGGCTCAGACAATGGGAGTGGAGATATTCGCTTCCTGCCTCTCTGCAGCTTCCTTCCCATGACCCATAACTCACTCGCACTCTCCGGAACAGGGACCTTGTCTTAAAACCTTAAGCAATAAGAACCCGCTAATAGATCAAATCCCCACAGTTGTCCAGCCCAAACCTTCATGACTTTACATTCTTATATTAATGTCTCTTCTCGGCGATCTCTTGAAGAAGCTTAGGGGTCATCAGTTGGGTGGCTATACATTAGATGAATGTTTAAAAACACCTGCTGAAGTGCAGTGTCTATTGTAAACATCCTGGTGGATGGTGGGCCAGGAGAGTTGACTCATTTCACATAAATGTAAGGAACCCTACAAAGAAAGTCTAAGTCCTTCACTCACTCTCCTTCACATCATCACCTCTGCTGCCCTGCCCAGTCATCACTTACATACCCTTCCTCTGCTCATTTGCCTATCTTGAATTCCCTGGTTCTCTCATCACATATAAAGCCTGTGTCATAACAGGATAAAAATAACAAGCCCAGGAAACAATAATGAAGTAAGCTGACATGAAGAACTATGGTATTAACCAACTAAACTGAGTTCTTGGAAGAATATTTTGTAATAACTGTCTCTTTCTTTATACCGTAGGCCTCACTTATCCAAATGAGGTTATCTCAGTTGGAACTTTCTGAAGGAAAAATTACTAAAAGATAAGAAGCGGCAAACATTCAAGTCAAAACTTCAACTGCTGAGCCCAGATGTGTTCCTTATCTTCAGGGAAACTCCGACGTTTTGAAGGATCTCGGTGGTGCGGTGGGTTTGTGTCCAGGTCCACATGTTGTACCATGTTCATTCAGGACCAGCAGCAGTGGCAGGCCCAACCAGCTCATGATAATTGAGAAAATCTGAGACTTTTACATACTGAATCAACTTGCTAGGCAAAATCCCAAATGCCAAGAAGTAGCCTAAGAGCTATTTAATTCACATTTTCCAGCACGAATTTCTCACTGGATTTTCAAATGCTGACTTTGGTGGGAATACACCCCAATAATCAGCCCTGGTATCAACTTACTTGGAAATAAATTCCCTGCAAGGCTGGATCCCCAGCTCTTACCAGCCACCTTATAAATTGCTCTCAGAGAGATTCTATTTGATGCTTTCTTACCAAGCATTTGAAGTTGAAGGTGGAAAATGGGCTAATGTGTTTATCCTGGCTCTAATTCTCAGCAACAGCTGGATTCAGTGTCAAGAAATGGCCCTTAGCACCAGATAGCCTTTCTTTCCACCGGTGTGAGTGTGGGGTGAGTGTGAGAAGAGGGGAGTCACAGAAAGACTGAATGAAGGACAGAATGGCAGGAACTTGTTTATTTCATACTCTCACAATCTGTGCCAGGAAGATGGGGGCAGCAGGCCTGTCATTTAAATAACAAACCTCGGGACTTCCCTGATGGTCCAGTGGTAAAGAATCCGCCTTCCAATGCAAGGGACACGGGTTCTATCCCTGGTCGGGGAACTAAGATCCCACACACCATGGGGCACCTAAGCCCGCAGGCCACTACTACTGAGCTCGCGTGCCTCAACTAGAGAGCCTGTGTGCTGCGAACTGCAGAGCCCACGCGCTCTGGAGCCCATGTGCCACAACTACAGAGTCCAAGTGTCCTAGAGCCCACATACCACAAATAGAGAAGAGAAAACCCACACGCCACAACTAGAGAGAAGCCCAGGCGCTGCAACAAAAGATTCTGCATGCCTCAGTGAAGATCCCGCATGGCGCAACTAAGACCGACGCAGCCAAAAAATAGACAAACAAAAATAAATTTTAAAAAAAATAACAGACACTCAAAGGAAGAGGGAGCACAGCATCTTTCTTGCATTTCTTGGGATGCTGTAATTTGGGCAAAAGGACTGTTTAACAACTGTGACTATTTCAAGTGGCAGACCAGGCTAGAGGTAAATCCTTTTTACATTTTCCTCTCTTCTCTTCTCTCCCTGAAACATTCTAGATTTAGACAAATTCTGGACACAGTGGTTACCAGTTGCACAGCCTGGCTGCTGTATCATTTTCTTTCTACTCTAAGAGCCCAAGCATTAACTCCCTCTTCTCCTTTCCTTGGCTAGGGGGAAGGGATTCTGATGGCCTCTATGTTCTCCCCTGTGGACCTCCGCTTGTTGGCAGGTCTCTTCTACAAACATTCTGTCCCTGTGGCTGATAGGTGCCTGCTCTGGACCAGCCACTGCACTAAGAGCCTTGGGAACATGGCTCCTGCCTGCAGAGAGCTTGTCCTACTTCAGGGAGAGTCAGAAGCAGGGGCCAGGAAAGAGAGATGGGTAGCACACAAAGGAGTCTCCTGAGGTGGGACCAATTGCTTCTAGCTGAAAAAAACAGGACAAATCTCATATTCAGAGAAAACCAGAGGGCTAAAACCGAGTAGCATTTCTCATGGAAAGGCTTGTCTTTGTTTTGTTTGATGACTTTCTCTCTGCGCTTTTGAGATTTGACTCAAAACTGCCTATAATGTTTATACGATGGGAGTAAGCAGAGGTCACGGAAGGCAGCCATAGGCCGGCAGCCTCACTTATATTTAGCCCATTTCAAAATAATACGATCCCATCTCTTACAGCTGGAAGGAAGGGCCTGAGAGCGCTACACTAATGCCTCACAGGGCAAGCGTCTTCCATCGCGTTCACCTTGGAAATGGCTCTTTTCTCTACAAAATCCACTATGGTTCATAAGAACTGCAGGATGCAACACGGACCAGAAGCTTCACAGAGAGATGTGAATCAAAGATGCCACTGCACAAGGGGCCAGGAGAGGCATTTTGCAGAGCTGTGCTTTGGAGCCCAGTGAGACTTTGTACTGACCCAGTGTTGCATGGGTCCATGCGGTGGCTGTTTAGCCAGTAATAACTAGGGCAGAGTAAGAGTTGATAGGGTACCTGTACTTCAAGGTGTGACGTAGCCAAAGGCTCTACCTATTCATTTGCGAAGGAAGATTGGAGTTAAACCAAATGTACTCTAGCATTTGCTGCTTTTTAACCATATATATATGTATATATATATATATATACATATATATATGCATATGCTTAAAAAAAACATTTGGTAAACTGTAATTCATGTGGGTTTGGTCACGGCATTGATATATTAGCTTCATAAAATATCAAGTTAAGAGCTACCACACTCGTGCCCCCTCAATGCCACAGGGTATAGTTCTACACAAACACATAAAACAGAGGACTCCAAACTGACTGTTGGGCACTGAGATTGTGCTGCCCTCAGCAGACAGACCATGTACACGGCCCCCTTTATGACATAGTATAGACCCGCTTGACTGGAGGTCCCTCTTCTTACAGAGATAAGAGCTGTAGTTGGATTTATAATAATAAGCTATTTACAGAGTTCGTCTCTACTTAGTGCTCCAGCCATTAGCATCAGAGGTCTTTTTTTTTTTTTTTTACAAATAATTATAGTTTTATTTTTTATTTCCAAAGACACTGTAGTATATGATAGAATGTTACATGTCACGTGCAAGATGCAATAACTCTTCCTATCCCTTCAAAGGAATATCCCAGCCATAGGTCACTCTGTGGGAAGATTGAAAAAAATTGCTGCTATATAACTCTTCCCATGGCATTATAGTTTCTATCCTCAAGAGGTCATAGACTCCACTGTATTTGATAGAATCTGGGTCTAAGACTGGCTCAGGTCTGGAATCTGAGAGAGGGATTGTGATTTTTCAATACCAGCTATAAGCCAAGAGAATTAACTGCTAAACTATGAAAAGCAATAAGAGTTTGGTTATTTTACTGAATAAAACACCAACAATCAGCGATTTTCTTAAATATCTTTTCTTTTCAAGGTAACAGTAGTGTTTTTTTTTAATTACACACATCTATAAACCTAATAAATAGATTTTCTCTATTTTTTTTTATAAAGCAGGTTCTTATTAGTCATCCATTTTATACACATCAGTGTATACACGTCAATCCCAATCTCCCAACTCATACCACCACCACGATCCCTCCCCCAACCCGCCGCTTTCCCCCTTGGTGTCCATACGTTTGTTCTCTACATCTGTGTCTCGATTTCTGCCCTGCAAACCGGTTCATCTGTACCATTTTTCTAGGTTCCACATATATGCGTTAATATATGATATTTGTTTTTCTCTGACTTACTTCACTCTGTATGACAGTCTCTAGCTCCATCCACATCTCAACAAATGACCCAATTTCGTTCCTTTTTACGGCTGAGTAATATTCCATTGCATATATGTACCACGTCTTCTTTATATATTTGTCTGTCGCTGGGCATTTAGGTTGCTTCCATGACCTGGCTATTGCAAGTAGTGCTGCAATGAACATTGGGGTGCATGTGTCTTTTTGAATTGTGGTTTTCTCTGGGTATATGCCCAGTAGTGGGATTGCTAGACCATATGGTAATTCTATTTTTAGTTCTTAAAGGAACCTCCATACTGTTCTCCATAGTGGCTGAATCAGTTTACATTCCCACCAACAGTGCAAGAGGATTCCCTTTTCTCCACACCCTCTCCAGCAGTTGTTGTTTGTAGATTTTCTGATGGTGCCCATTCTAACTGGTTTTGATTTGCATTTCTCTAATAATTAGTGATGTTGAGCAGCTTTTCATGTGCATCTTGGCCATCTGTATGTCTTCTTTGGAGAAATGTCTATTTAGGTCTTCTGCCCATTTTTGGATTGGGTGGTTTGTTTTTTTAATATTGAGCTGCATGAGCTGTTTATATATTTTGGAGATAAATCCTATGTCCATTGATTCGTTTGCAAATATTTTCTCCCATTCTGAGGGTTGTCTTTTCATCTTGTTTATGGTTTCCTTTGCTGTGCAAAAGCTTTGAAGTTTCATTAGGTCCCATTTGTTTATTTTTGTTTCTATTTCCATTACTCAAGGAGGTGGATCAACATAGAGCTTGCTTTGATTTATGTCAAAGTGTTCTTCCTATATCTTCCTCTTAAGAGTTTTATAGTGTCCCATCTTACATTTAGGTCTCTAATCCATTTTGAGTTTATTTTTGTGTATGCTGTTAGGGAGTGTTCTAATTTCTTTCTTTTATATGTAGTTGTCCAGTTTTCCCAGCACCACTTAGTCTTTTCTCCATTGTATATCCTTGCCTCCTTTGTCATAGATTAGTTGACCATAGATGTGTGGGTTTACCTCTGGGCTTTCTATCTTGTTTCATTGATCTATGTTTCTGTTTTTGTGCCAGTACCATATTGTCTTGATTACTGTAGCTTTGTAGTATAGTCTGAAGTCAGGGAGTCTGATTCCTCCAGCTCCATTTTTTTCCCTCAAGACTGCTTTGGCTATTCGGGGTCTTTTGTGTCTCCATACAAATTTTAAGATTTTTTGTTCTAGTTCCGTAAAAAATGCCATTGGTAATTTGATAGGAATTGCATTGAATCTGTAGATTGCTTTGGGTAGTATAGTCATTTTCACAATATTGATTCTTCCAATCCAAGAACGTGCTATATCTCTCCATCTGTTGGTATCATCTTTAATTTCTTTCATCAGTGTCTTATAATTTTCTGCATACAGGTCTTTTGTCTCCTTAGGTAGGTTTATTTCTAGGTATTTTATTCTTTTTGTTGCAGTGGTAAATGGGAGTGTTTCCTTAATTTCTTTCAGATTTTTCATCATTAGTGTATAGGAATGCAAGGGATTTCTGTGCATTAAGTTTGTATCCTGCAACTTTACCAAATTCATTGATTAACTCTAGTAGTTTTCTGGTGGCATCTTTAGGATTCTCTATGTATAGTATCATGTCATCTGCAAACAGTGACAGTTTTACTTCTTCTTTTCCCATCTGTATTCTTTTTATTTCTTTTTCTTCTCTGATTGCCATGGCTAGGACTTCCCAAACTATGTTGAATAATAGCAGTGACAGTGGACATCCTTGTCTTGTTCCTGATCTTAGAGGAAATGCTTTCATGTTTTCACCATTGAGAATGATGTTTGCTGTGGGTCTGTCATATATGGTCTTTATTATGTTGAGGTAGGTTCCCTCTACGCTCACTTTCTGGAGAGTTTTTTTTTATCATAAATGGGTGTTGAATTTTGTCAAAAGTTTTTCTGCATCTACTGAGATGATCATATGGTTTTTATGCTTCAATTTGTTACTATGGTGTATCACATTGATAGATTTGCATATACTGAAGAATCCTTGCATTCCTGGGATAAATCCCACTTGATCATAGTATATGATACTTTTAATGTGTTGTTGGATTCTGTTTGCCAGTATTTTTTTGAGGATTTTTGCATCTATATTCATCAGTGATATTGGGCTGTAATTTTCTTTTTTTGTAGTATCTTTGGTTTTCGTATCAGGCTGATGGTGGCCTAATAGAATGAGTTTGGGAGTGTTCCTTCCCTTGCAATGTTTTGGAAGAGTTTGAGAAGGATGTGTGTTAGCTCTTCTCTAAATGTTTGATAGAATTCACCTGTGAAGCCATCTGGTCCTGGACTTTTCTTTGTTGGAAGATTTTTAATCAGTTTCACTTTCATTTCTTATGATTGTCTGTTCATATTTTCTATTTCATCCTGGTTCAGTCTTGGAATGTTATACCTTTCTAAGAATTTGTCCATTTCTTCCAAGTTGTCCATTTTACTGGCATACAGTTTCTTATAGTAGTCTCTTAGGATGCTTTGTATTTCTGCTGTGTCTGTTGTAAATTCTCCTTTTCCATTTCTCATTTTATTGATTTGAGTCTGCTCCCTGTTTTTGTTGATGAGTCTGGCTAATGGTTTATCAATTTTGTTTATCTTCTCATAGAACGAGCTTTTAGTTTTACTGATCTTTGCTATTGTTTTCTTTGTTTCTATTTCATTTATTTCTGCTCTGATCTTTATGATTTCTTTTCTTCTGCTAACTTTGGGTTTTGTTTGTTCTTCTTTCTCTAGTTCCTTTAGGTGTAAGGTTAAATTATTTATTTGAGATTTTTCTTGTTTCTTGAGGTAGGCTTGTATAGCTATAAACTTCCCTCTTAGAACTGCTTTTGCTGCATCCCATAGGTCTTGGATTGTTGTGTTTTCATTGTCAGTGTCTCTAGGTATGTTTTGATTTCCTCTTTGATTTCTTCAGTGATCTCTTGGTTATTTAGTAACATAGTGTTTAGCCTCCATGTGTTTGTGTTTTTTATGTTTTTTCCCTGTAATTCATTTCTAATCTCATAGCATAGTGGTCAGAAAAGTTGCTTGATATGATTTCAATTTTCTTAAATTTACTGAGGCTTCATTTGTGACCCAAGATGTGATTTATCCTGGAGAATGTTCCGTGCACACTTAAGAAAGTGTAATCTGCTGTTTTTTGGATGGAATGTCCTATAAATATCAATTAAATCTATCTGGTCTATTGTGTCATTTAAAGCTTCTGTTTCCTTATTTATTTTCATTTTGGATGATCTGTCCATTGGTGTAAGTGAGGTGTTAAAGTCCCCCACTATTATTGTGTTACTGTTGATTTCCTCTTTTATAGCTATTAGCAGTTGCCTTATATATTGAGATACTCCTATGTTGGGTGCATATATACTTATAATTGTTATATCTTCTACTTGGATTGATCCCTTGATCATTATGTAGTGTCCTTCCTTGTCTCTTGTAACATTCTTTAAAGTCTATTTTATCTGATATGAATATTGCTACTCCAGCTTTCTTTTGATTACCATTTGCATGGAATATCTTTTTCTATCCCCTCACTTTCTGTCTGTACGTGTCCCTAGGTCTGAAGTGGGTCTCTTGTTGACAGCATATATATGGGTCTTGTTTTTGTATCCATTCAGCAAGCCTGTGTCTTTTGTTTGGAGCATTTAATCCATTCACGTTTAAGGTAATTATCGATATGTATGTTCCTATGACCATTTTCTTAACTGTTTTGGGTTTGTTTTTGTAGGTCCTTTTCTTCTCTTGTGTTTCCCACTTAGAGAAGTTCCTTTAGCATTTGTTGTACAGCTGGTTTGGTGGTGCTGAATTCTCTTAGCTTTTGCTTGTCTGTAAAGCTTTTGATTTCTCCATCGAATCTGAATGAGATCCTTGCCGGGTAGAGTAATCTTGGTTGTAGGTTCTTCCCTTTCAGCACTTTAAGTATATCATGCCACTCCCTTCTGGATTGTAGTGTTTCTGCTGAGAAATCAGCTGTTAACCTTATGGCAGTTCCCTTTTATGTTATTTGTCATTTTTCCCTTACTGTTTTCAATAATTTTTGTTTGTCTTTAATTTTTGCCAGCTTGATGACTATGTGTCTTGGCGTGTTTCTCCTTGGGTTTATCCTGTATGGGACTTGCTGCACTTCTTGGACTTGGGTGGCTATTTCCTTTCCCATGTCAGGGAAGTTTTCAACTATAATCTCTTCAAATATTTTCTCAGCTCCTTTCTCTCTCTCTTCTCCTTCTGGGACGACTATAATGTGAATGTTGGTGCGTTTAAAGTTGTCTCAGAGGTCTCTTAGGCTGTCTTCATTTCTTTTCATTCTTTTTTCTTTATTCTGTTCTGCAGCAGTGAATTCCACCATTCTGTCTTCCAGGTCACTTATCCGTTCATCTGCCTCAGTTATTCTGCTATTGATTCCTTCTAGTGTAATTTTCATTTCAGTTATTTTATTGTTCATCTCTGTTTGTTTGTTCTTTAATTCTTCTAGGTCTTTGTTAAACATTTCTTGCATCTTCTCAATCTTTGCCTCCATTCTTTTTCCGAGGTCATGGATCATCTTCACTATCATTATTCTGAACTCTTTTTCTGGAAGGTTTCCTATCTCCACTTCATTTAGTTGTTTTTGTGGGGTTTTATCTTGTTTCTTCATCTGGTACATAGGCCTCTGCCTTTTCATCTTGCCTATCTTTCTGTGAATGTGGTTTTTGTTCCACAGGCTGCAGGACTGTAGTTCTTCTTGCTTCTGCTGTCTGCCCTCTGGTGGATGAGGCTATCTAAGAGGCTTGTGCAGGTTTCCTGATGGGAGGGACTGGTGGTGGGTAGAGCTGGGTGTTGCTCTGGTGGGCAGAGCTCAGTAAAACTTTAATCCACTTGACTGCTGATGGGTGGGGCTGGGTTCCCTCCCTATTGGTTGTTTGGCCTGAGGCAACCCAACACTGGAGCCTACCTGGGCTCTTTGGTGAGGCTAATGGTAGACTCTGGGGGGGCTCACTCCAAGGAGTACTTCCCAGAACTTCTGCTGCCAGTGTCCTTGTCCACACAGTGAGCCACAGCCACCCCCCGCCTCTGCAGGAGACCCTCCAACACTAGCAGGTAGGTCTGGTTCAGTCTCCCCTGGGGTCACTGCTCCTTCCGCTGGGTCCCGACGCACACACTACTTTGTGGGTGCCCTCCAAGACTGGAGTCTCTGTTTCCCCCAGTCTTGTCGAAGTCCTGCAATCAAATCCTACTAGCCTTCAAAGTCTGATTCTCTAGGAATTCCTCCTCCCATGCCGGACCCCCAGGTTGGGAAGCCTGACGTGGGGCTCAGAACCTTCACTCCAGTGGATGGACTTCTGTGGTATAAGTGTTCTCCAGTCTGTGAGTCACCCACCCAGCAGTTATGGGATTTTATTTTGCTGTGATTGCAAAATCACCCCTCCTACCGTCTCATTGTGGCTTCTCCTTTGTCTTTGGATGTGGGGTATATTTTTTGGTGAGTTCCAGTGTCTTCCTGTCAATGACTGTCCAGCAGCTAGCTGTGATTCTGGTGTTCTCACAAGAGGGAGTGAGAGCACGTCCTTCTACTCTGCCATCTTGGTTCAGGCCTTAGCATCAGAGGTCTTAATGACCATTTCTTTAAAAAAATTCATCCCGCATCCGCATTCTCCACTCGTTTCTTTTCCAAGGATCCCAGAGTGAGACAGCCTAGCTTTAACTGTGGGGATGGTTCTTCCTGAAACTTTGGGGGCTGCCCCACTTTAGCTCCCCTTCCAGCTAGGGCTCAAGTATCATTTTCAGTTCATCTATCTTGTGCTCACCAAGCCCCGGGGAACTGTGGAGCACTGGTTGCACACAGCCAGGAAGCCACAACTACGGAAGAGATGGCAGACATCATCTAATCCAACATTTCCTCTGTAGTTTGTGCTTTAATTCCACTCCAAAATCCTTGCCGTGTTGTCACCCAGCTCATGCTTCAGTGCCTCCAATGACAAGGAACTCACTGTGTCCCAAGGCAGTGCAGCACTAATAAGCAAGTTTTTTAGACAGCACTAATTAGCAAGTTTGTCCTTAGGTTGAGTTTAAATTTGTCTTTCCCTTGCTTGCCCATTGGTTCTAGTCATGCCCTCTCGGGCAACCCCAAATCAATTTCCATGCGACAAGCCTATTTGAAAATAGCTCTCATTGCCCTCCCTGATCTCTTTTCCTTTCCAGGTCAAGTATTCCTAGTTTCTTCACTATTTAACATGTTTTCAAGTCCCCACAAAAACTTGATGAACTCTTGATGACTCGCTGTAAAAAAGCTGAGTTGGGTGTGCATACGAGATTTGGACCTAGAAGACAAATCCTGGTCTGACCATCAGAGCAGGGACTTTTTTTGGATGGACCAGCTACACCTGGGACCTCACTGATGGAGTTCCCATTTTGCCATTTCACTTGTGCACAGGGACTGTCTCTGTGTCCTATGGAGCCAAGAACTCCATAGATGTCTGTCTTCATTATTACTGCATAACTGAAAGATGACAGGGAAGCTCCCAAGACGCTGCTGTGAAACACATCACAGCAGTGCAACCTGGCTCTGAGATCACATGTGGCACACGGACCCTACCTGGCAATACAGACAACAGGAGGCATCTGAACAGGGTTACCCACTGATATGTTAGAAAAATAACAAAGTTGTCAGCCATTCCTGTTGACATGGCAACATACTGCACAATCAGGTACAGAAACAAAACACTTGCCTAACGGTCCTGCCAGTGAGCAAGAGAACATTTGAGAAAGAGAAATCTCTCTCACTAAAAGGAAATCCTCCTGCACTGTTGGTGGGAATGTAAGTCGGTGCAGCCACTGTGGAAAACAGTATGGAGGTTCCACAAAAAACTAAAAATAGAATTACCATATGATCCAGTAATCCCATTCCTGGGCATATATCCAGACAAATCTGTAATTCATAAAGATACATGCACCCCTATGTTCATAGCAGCACTATTCACAATAGCCAAGACATGGAAGCAACCTAAGGGTCCATCAACAGATGAACGGATAAACAAGATGTGGTATATATATACAATGGAATATTATTCAGCCATACAAAAGAATGAAATAATGCCATTTGCAGCAACATGGATGGACCTAGAGATTATCATACTAAGTGAAGTCAGACACAGAAAGACAAATATCACATGATATCACTTATATGTGGAATCAAAAATATGACACAAATAAACTTATCTACAAAACAGAAACAGACTCACAGACACAGAAAACAGACTTGTGGCTGCCAAGGGGGAGGGGGTACGGGGGAGTTTGGAATTAGCAGATGGAAACTATTATATATAGAATAGATAAACCATAAGGTTCTACTGTATAGCACAGGGAACTATATTCATTATCTTGTGATAAACCATAATGGAAGAGAATATGAAAAAAATATATATGTATAACTAAATCACTTTGCTGTACAGCAGAAATTAACACAACATTGTAAATCAACTATACTGGAATAAAAGAAGTTAAAAAAAAAAAAGTCTCACTAAGCAATAAGTTAGGGCTCCAGAATTACAACTCTAGGATGAGCTGATGGTGTGCTGTTTGTTGCTAGTCCCTATAAAATGAGCTTAGTGAAAGCAAATCTGGTGTGTGTTGACTTGCTCACCACTGAGACTTTAGCACCTGGCATACATAGAGCCTGGTACATTCTGAAAAGAATTGTATCTTCTCTGGAGAGGCAGCAGCTACTTTAGTGAGTTAAGGGTGACCAGAATCTGGCAAAGGAAAAGGGAAATTAAGGAGGGTTTGAGGAAAAGTGCTGAATAGGACCTTAGGATTTGACAAGGGTAGAAAAGAAGATTTGAGACAGCAATTTGATCTATTTTTCCCACTAGACTTTAGCTCCAGGTACATCTTTATGTTCCCAGAAGCATATCTTATAAGTGCTAAGAAATTAACGATGACAGTCTGACTTATACAGGGTCGTACAGATGTCAGTGACAAGCTCAAAATAAGAAATTAATTCCTGAGTAAGCAGAATGACCTAAGTTCTCAAACACCATTTCTTTTATGGTATCTGGAAGTTACTCTGATTCTGTTCCGTGGTAAAAACAGAACAAAATCATGTAGGGGAATATGAGAGTTGGAGAAGGGTAGTGAAGTTTCAAGATCTCCTAATATTTGGAGTGTAGCTGGGCAGGAGATTCACTCATAAAATTCTGAGTCGAAAGGCTGAACAGTTTTGCAAGTCATGCTTTAATCATGAATGCATGGAATTTGGAGCCCTATATAAAAATCATTTGGACTCTAAGAATTCAGCTCAAGAGAATGTTTTTAAAATTAAAAAAACTGTTTAGTCTTATGTGCATTAAATTTACTACCATACTGCATTAAGAAAATTTGTTTAGATAGGGATTCGATTTTATATTAGCTGTGCTAGTCTATTAGAAAACACACACACACACACACAGAACTGTCAGGTCTTATTTCTTGGCCATTCTTACTGGCTCCAGGGGACAAAAGTTCTGCCCCAGAACTCATGAGCTGGAATCACGTATTTAGAACAAATGTAAGCAATGGAGTAGTCCATTATTTAATTTCTGGCTCTGTCTAAAGGCCTATCACATTCTTTAAAAAGTCTGAAGAAGCTGCTTGTCAATTGTTCTTTGGTGAAGTAAATTCTCATTTAAATATTAATTCATGTGAGGGGAAAAAAAATCACACGGGCCAGTATTAACGAAAACCCATTGTATCACAACCTCTGCAAATGGCTTTGAATTATTTCAACTTCTGCATCAAGTCTGGGAAGCTGGCTAAGAAAAAAAGACACAAAAAAGAGATACTCAAATTTGAAATCCATCACTGATTTCTTCATTTATTAACTGTATATATTTGAACTCCTAAATACGAATTCACTGATCCGTAACTGCAGGTAGATGAGAGCATCTCAAAACAGGCATAGCTCTCAGCAGAAATCATTCTCATATTGAATATTGCGTAGATATATGTGGAACCTCCCAGGTTTGGGATGTTGAAATGTCTTTTTCCACCCTAGGGTCTCAAACCTTTGGCCCATATATCTTTGTTCTATTATTTTAGGTATGACACCAGACAGTTCAACAACTCTCGTAGAGAGATTTTAGTCAAAAAGCTTAAATTGACAAGGGAGAAATATAAAGTTGTACTAAGTTGCTAAATAAGGCAATTGCCCCATAATTGAAGCTTCTGTCTCCATCACGTTTGTCTCTGAGAGGAGTGCGACTCTCCATCTGTCTAACTCTGGAGCCTGGCCCTTAGGGCTGCTGCTGAAGAAGCCAAGGTTAGGGCTCCACATATGTAAAGCTGGTCAAATTTAAAACAGTTGTGGCTTCTCTGTAATAACTTTTCCCTGAAATAATGTAGAAAAAGGCAGAATGTGTGGGACTGTGGGAGAAAACATGACCAAGAGGACATGTTGTTTGGGAATTTCTTTGTAAGGCAAATATGATTCATGCAGTGGACACACAAGGCCAATGCAGCCAAGGACTGGTTGGAAATTTGAGTCTCAGCTTTTGAAGGGCATTTAGTTTAATCGCCCCAGCTTGGTGTGTGTTACGAGTATCTCATAAATAAAATTCATGCTTGAGGTCGCTTAACTGAGTTTGCCCAGCATTCTACCTTTTCCATTTCTTTTCCAACTAGTTTTGCCCGAGCTTGTTTTTTTTTTCTCCCTCCTCTTCCTCTGCCTATAAAGCACACTGGCTTTGTTTGGTAAGCAGAAGAATCTTTTAGGAAATTCCACTGTTAGGCAAGATTTTATTTCATAAATTTACTTTCTCAGGGAAAAAATAGTTTCCTCTTCTGTTACTAATCCACAAAAGTAGAATGTCATATGTAATCAAGAGTTTTCCAAGTGACGTGAGAAAGGGAGTTTTTCTTTCACCTACTGGGAAGGATAGCTGGCAGATCATCTTCAGAATGTGAGCTGCACTGACTGACCTGCAGAGGGAGTTGACAAGTGTAACAGGGAAAAAAAACTGATGATCACCCAAGAGTCTGCTTTTAAAGGAGAAGAAAATCATGCATAGAGTGCAGTTTCTTCACAAAGAAAAAACCAAGGGCTTTTCCTTTTCCATGGATTAATATTTTCAAAAACATTGTCTATATCCTGTTCTCACCCATTGGCACATACAGGCTACACCACCTGCTCAGTGCTGACTTAATTGTATTTGAGGAGAGGTGGGAATGTATTCCAAGCTCCAAGAGGCCAGGACTGTGTCAGTCTTGTTCACCGTTGTACTACACACCTCTTGGCACTTAGAAGGTGCTCAACCAATAATAACTGAGCAAATTCAAGGCGACAAAAAGTAGAGTTCTACCTTGGGGACAAATAATGTAAAAGTGGATTTGGTGCTTGTTCTTCAGTAAATGGTTTGACAAAAAATATCCCTATGAGATGGAATTAATGTGTGAATTATAGATAATTATACATTTTTATAATTTGACTAAACTTATTCATTCAAATATTTATTGAGTGCCTATTACTGCCAGGCATATCTCTAAGTGCTTGAGATATAATACTCTACTGTACTATACTATGCTAGATTGGCAGGTAATAATACAATAATTTGTTGGTAGAAGATAAAGAAGATTAGGGACTTCCCTGGTGGTCCAGTGGTTAAGACTTAGCACTTCCAATGCAGCGGGCATGGGTTCGATCCCTGGTTGGGGAACTAAGATCTCACAAGCCGCGTGGCGTGGCCAAAAAAAGAAGATCAAGAAGATTAGGGGATACAGAATTGAGAATTGAGGGTGGGAGATGCCACTTTAAGTGGGATTGTCAGCGAAGGTGTCTCTGAGGAGGTGACAGGTGAGGAGAGACCTGAGTGAAGTGTAGGAGTTATATAAACATTTGTAAGAGTCTTTTGATCAGAGGGACAGCAAGAACATCAGCCTTAAGTTGAGAAAGTTCTTAAAAATGTTTGAGGAACAGCAAGAAGGCAGTGTGACTGAGCATGGTTAAACAAGGGGGAGAATACCAGAAATCCGCCCCCCCTCCCCGCCCGCTTAAGATGAGGTTGCAGAGAAAACTAAAGACCAGATTAGCATGGCTTTGCAGGCCACTGTAAGGATTTGGAATTTTAATCTGAGTGTCTTGGGAAGCGTCGAGAGCTGAGGGCAAGAAAGCGACATGGTGGAATTGACTCTGTAAAGCGGTCATTCTAACTGCTGAGTCGAGAGAGAGGTGAGGAGCATGGAATATGGAAGCAAGGACACCAGTTAAGAGGTTCTTGCAGTGGCCTAGACCAAAGATAATGGTGGCCTGGCTGATCCAAGCCATGGAGTTGGTGAGAGATGAATTGTAGGCTGGGGATGGAGAAGAGTAAAGATTCTTTTTGGTCCAAGTAACTGAGAAAATGGTGGTGCCATTTCTAGAGATGAGGAAAGACTGAGGGGAAGAGCAGGTCTGGAAAGGGGTGGAGCGGGGAGAAGTCAAGGATTCACTTTTGGACATTAAATTTGAGATGCCTTTTAGACAGCCACATGGAGATACCAAGTAGGCAGCTGTCTATGCAAGTGTGGTGTTCAAAGAAGTTGGAGCTGGGCATGTGAACTTGGGAATAGACGGCATAAACTCCAGAAGGGAAATGTCTCTTGTAACTCTGGTTTTGTGCTCCCCCGGCTCCACAGGGCGTGACCTCAGGCCCCATAGGGCAGATGGATGGTCATCAGGTTAAGAATCACCTTGGAACTGGGGCACCATGAAAAGTCCCAGCTTGGGGACCAAAGCACCACATGTACTTCCTGTCCTAGTAGATGGAGGAACCAGGGTAAGTCCCCTTGCACCCTCTGCCTCAGGCTTTCCACCTTTAAAATGACAATAATTTCATCCGCTGCTTGGTTCTCCTCAAAAAAGAGGGATAAGATACCACACATACGACAGTGAAAAGAGTTGCCGACACCTGGAAGAGCTCCATGACTGGAACCCAAGGGTAGGGAGATTTGTTTGTACTGAGATGATCAAGTCCTTGAGAGTAGGCTTTGTCTTCTGAATGTCATCCTCCATGGAACTTTGTACAAGGACCAGTCAGCTACTGCTGCTGACTCTGTCTATACTTGAAGAATTAATACTTCAGTCACTAAGTGGAAGCTGACATGATGTGCCGGATAACTGCAAATGCATCTTAAGACAAGGCCTCTGGTCTTGCCCCTCTCCTATCAGCTCTCCACTAACTCTAGAGAGATCTTGCTAGAAAGTCATGTCACTTCCTTTCTTAAACCCTTCCAATGACACCTCATGGCCTTGGGGGTAAGGTCTGAGCTCCTTATCATGGCCTGTAAAATTCTACATGATCTGGCCCTTGCCTACCACTCTTGCCTTATCTATTGCTGCTTTTAAAATGTATACCACTCTCCAGGTGTTAACCATTTCCCTAACTGGCTTTTGGGGAAACATTCTTTTGTGTTGTGTCTCCTTAGAATGACCCTCTCTGCCTCATGCACCTAGAGAACTTCTGCTGATCCATCAAAACCCCAGTTCAAGAATTTCCTCCTCTGTGAAGAATTTCTAGACCCCATCTCAGTAAAAAAAAAAAAAAAACCAAAACAAAACAAAACAAAAAACTCTCCTTTGTCTACACCAGCACTACACTTAATTTCACCATTACACACTGTCATACCACATGGCAGTCATTTAGAAAAAGTCCACCTCCTCTACTAGGCTGTGGACTCCTTTGGGAGACCAGCCTAAGAGGTCATCATCTCCCTGTCCTCTGCACCTAATCCAGGGCTAGGCAAGCAGCAAAAACTTAATACATTTTGGCTAAATGAAGTGGATTAAAGGGTTAGAATACAAGAGCCCAGAACAAAGCCTGTCTCTCTAGGAATAAAGCTGGAAGCTCAGAGAACATTAGAAAAACTCATGATGAAAAATAAACAACCCAATCAAAAAATAGGCAGAAGACCTAATAGACATTTCTCCAAAGAAGACATACAGATTGCCAACAAACACATGAAAGAATACTCAACATCATTAATCATTAGAGAAATGCAAATCAAAACTACAATGAGGTATCACCTCACACCAGTTAGAATGGGCATCATCAAAAAATCTGCAAACGATAAATGCTGGAGAGGGTGTGGAGAAAAGGGAACCCTCCTATATATACTGTTGGTGGAAATGAAAGTTGGTAAAGCCACTATGGAGAAGAGTGTGGAGGTTTCTTAAACTAAACACAGAGTTGCCATATGATCCTACAATCCCATGCCTGGGCATATATCTGGAGAGAACTATAATTCTAAAAGATACATGCACCCCAATATTCATTGCAGCACTGTTTACAATAGCCAAGACACAGAAGCAACCTAAGTGCCCATCGACACAGGAATGGATAAAGAAGAGGTGGTACATATATACAATGGAATATTACTCAGCCATAAAAAAATGAAAAAAATGTCATTTGCAGCAACGTGGATGGATCTAGAGATTATCATACTAAGTGAAGTCAGACGGAGAAAGACAGATATCATGATATCGCTTATATGTGAAATCTAAAAAAAAAAATACAAATAAACCTATTTACAAAACAGAAATAGATCCACAAACGTAGAAAAGAAACTTATGGTTACCAAAGGGGAAGGTGGGAGAGGGATAAATTAGGAGTTTGGGATTGACATATACACACTACTATATATAAAATACATAACCAACAAGGACCTACTGTATGGCACAGGGAACTACACTCAATATTTTGTAATAACCTATAAGGAAAAAGAATCATGAAAAAGAATAAATTATACATATATATGTAAAACTGAATCACTTTGTTGTATACCTGAAACACAACATTGTAAATCAACTATAGTTCAATGAAAAACAACAACAAAAAGAAAAACTCATGGTGACCCAGCCAAAGTCAACAGGATGCATGCTGGGGCTTGGTAACATCGCGCCTGTCAGGAGAGTGAATTAGTTTGAACTAATGTCAGGCTATCGTGAGCTCTATTTGCCTGACTAATGATAATTTGTATGCCTCCCCTATAGGGGGACTTCCTTAGGTTCATATTTGAGTTCCCTTGGGCTTTCGAAGGGGGCCGGACTTAGCCATGGAGACAGGGCTCAGCCTTAGCCAATCCTACAGTGGTTTCTTGTCCACAGGATCCCTGGAGGGCACATGGCACAGCTTCTTACAGGAGTTGGTACAACCAGATGTCTTGGAAGTGTCCAGAACACATCTAAGTGAGCCCTGGGTCTATGACTATCATACTAGGTACAGGGATGACACAACCCCGCTGACCTTGAGTGATCTTAACCTGGTGAGGCTGCAACACCTCGCCCAATGTGTTTACCTGCAGTCAAGACTGGATGACTGGCAACACCAACGGAATGGCCATGACCCCAAGACACACCATTGGCTGCAGTAATATTCCTCCCTGGCCCTCCACCCTCAGCTCCTCGAAAGGGAGGCACTGTATGTCACACGGGGTAGTAACAGGGTAGGTGGGTCAGGGTGATGAGTGTTCCTAATCATGATGGCAACTGCTGACTGGGATCTTGTAATGACCCGTGACCCACCTGAATCAGATGAGCTGCACTTTCCGGGCTGCCGTACCGAAGGTCATGTCCATTGATGGCTAACACACGATCGTTCTCCTCCAGCTGACCGTGTCGGTCTGCCACGCCACCATCCAGAACGTTGGAAATAAACACCCCAGGCTCGTCCACCTTGCGCACCAGTTTTATTCCAAGCTGCTCCTCCGGGCTGCTTTTGTTGAGGATCACGTGGAAACTGTCATCCCGGGGCCCGTAGGTGTCCAGGGGCTGCCCATCAGTCCTGCTCCGGAACTTCTGCTCCCGCAGCACCGTCAGCCACAGCACCTGGCAGGGCTGCCTCAGGAGGTGCAGGGCATAGTTGTGCCGTACGTTGCCAATGTCCATCCCGTTGACCTAGGGCAAGGGGACCTCAGAATCTGCAGCGACCGAGCCGTCCACTCCACCGGCCACAACCCTGCCCCAAAGGCCCAGCCCACAGACTCACTGGGGCCCTTCCTGAAGGACCACTCTGCTCTATCACCTTCTTCTCCGTCCAAATACCCCCATCTTCCAACAGGACTTGTAACCCGGTTTCCTTGAGTATTAGCTGCACACCTTTTCAACTCTCTCTCAGCAGACACCATCTTTCTTCAGTCTTGTCCTTACACAGGCCCTTGAATTTATTTATATAGTCCTAACCCTCCTTTCTGTTGCTTGCTAAACTTATTTTTCAGCTGAAGGGGGGAGGAAAAGGAAGAAAAAGTGGGAAAAGGCAAAAGAAGAAAAGAAAATTTCTGATTAATGATTACATTAAACTGCTGTTTAAATCAAACTGAGTTGGCATTTTCTTTCCAAACATCTCCTGATGAATTTTTCTCCCTGGATCACCTGTACTGGAACTTCCAGGCCCCACTACTGTGTGT